>NW_027172728.1:0-154348 GCF_018151085.1 Drosophila tropicalis | reverse complement strand
TAATTTAACATTTCCCTCAAAATACTCATCAAGGTGCCTGCTCGCGCGAGTTATGCCATTAGCAACACTTCCTATAACAGCCGACCCAAGAGGTCTACACTCCACATTAATGTAAACATAAACAATACCATTCCATTAAACATAGAGTGTCACAAGATAAGTGACAGGTTCCCTAAACATAGAGTGTCACAAGATAAGTGACAGTTTCCCTAAACATAGAGTGTCACAAGAAAAGTGACCAGAAGAAAACATTATAAACACTTAGATGTAAGCCAAACCAGAATATGATTTGATTCAATAAAGCAGTCTTGATTTAACACTCAACCAGAACAGACTCAATCTTAATTGGCGCAGTCGGTACTCGAGTTCACAGCTAAAATATTGTGGAAACTTTGAACGCAATCAAAGATAACGAAACAATATAATACTGTGGAAAACAAAACATTTAGTGACAAAATAAAATATATATATTGTGGAAACTTTGGAGAAAATCTAAGCCAACGAAACAATATAATATTATAAAAACATTTTGTGACAAATAACGAAACAATATAATATTGTAAAAAACACTTTGTGCAAACAAACAGAATTATTGTGGAAACTTAAAAAAAAAAAAAAAAAAAAAAAGTTAACGAAACAATAAAACATACACCATTAAAATGGCACAAATTAACGAAATACAACAATGCATTCAAATGCTAACATCAATAATAATATCCAATCAAGAGATGCATTCTAATCCAACAACAAGGGAGAGAAACAGCATCGAGAAGGAAACAAGGTACTTGCCGGTGTTCACTGGACAGGAGGGAACGTTACATGGTTTCATTTCGGCAGTCAACCAAATCATGGAGGAGTATGATGATAACGACCAGGTCTTCACTGTTATATTCAACACCAAAATTCAAGGTCAGGCTAGAACTATGCTTAATATTAACCCCCCTACATCTTGGGCTGATTGCAAAACTCGTCTTCGACATCATTATCGCCCAAGAACGGATCAAATGGGTCTAACCAGAAAAATTAATAACTTAAGGGTAACTACCGTTCGAGATCTTGATTTTAAAGTAAGAGCAATTGTTGAGGAAATTACTGATTTTTCGGTCTTTGAAAACAATAGCAGATTAGTTGACATATTAAGTGGTCTCTTAATTCAAAGAGTAAAAGAATTATCTTGTGGTCCAATGGCCATTGCCTTAATGAATAAAACAACATTAACAGATATAAGAATTGAACTTGCAAATTATATTGGTCTGAATTATGGAAATTTAAATAAAAAACTATTATTAACCAAAAATGACAATGACCATAGTACATATAACAAACAGACAACTAATAAAAATACAAACCAAAATACTGAACAGAGTCAAAATGTAAAACAGTCTCAAAATCCCAATAGACAACAGAGTCAAAATATTAGACAGTATCAAAATCCGAATAGACAACAGAGTCAGAACGTAAGACAAAATCAAAATTATCAGCAACCACAAAATTATCAGCAACCACCAGCAGAAGCAATGAGTGTAGATAATATAAATGAGGAAGTAGTAAACAGCACAGATAATCAAGAGTTTTTTACCAACTAGCCTTGGATGAAAAAAATTTTTTATAAAAGGAACAATAGAGGAAGATACTTATATTATTTTAGTAGATACAGGATCAACCATAAGCATTTTAAACACAACTAATGTACATAATTCCAAATACAAAATAATTGAAAAATATTCAAAAACCATACATACGATAAAGGGAAAAATAGAAAGTGACAGTTACTTAGTGAAAACAAAAGTGCCAAGGGAGTTTAAATATATAAATTATGCAAGAACAAAATGGGTGGCTATGCCCCTGGAAAAATCATATGATTTTCTATTGGGCATGGACTTCATTCAAAGGAATTTTGCAAATATTGATTTTCAAAACAAAATTATTAAACTTAACAATGGGGTCGAAATTCCATTCCTTTCCAAACAATCAGAAGATGTTTGCGTAATGGAAGTAAGTGAAATTGATGATCTTAAGTTAAAAGAACTCAATACTGAGGAAGAACAAATAATAAGAAATCTTTCAAAAAAGTACGAAAAGTTATGTTTCAAAGAAGGGGATCACTTAACCAATACTAACACTATAGTTCATAGCATAAAAACTACTACAGACCAACCTATTAATTCAAAACTCTATCGGGTCTCCCCAAAATATGAAGAAGAAATAAAGAAACAAATAATTTACATGGAAAACAATGGAATTATAAGAAAAAGCAAAAGCAAATATAGTTCTCCAATATGTGTCATACCTAAAAAAAGAGATAGCTCTGGAATTCAAAAGTATCGTATTTGTGTAGACTATAGGCGTTTAAACCAAGTAACCGTTCCAGATAAGTACCCAATACCTATCATGGACGCTGTATTAGACAAACTCGGTAAAGCCCAATATTTTACTACATTAGATTTAGCAAAAGGCTATCACCAAATTTTAATGGCAGAAGAAGATATAGAGAAAACAGCATTCATTTCACCAATGGGTTTATATGAATATGTTAGAATGCCTTTTGGGTTAAAAAATGCCCCAGCCACATTTCAACGTTTAATGAATGAAATACTGAGGGATTATATAAACAAAAGTTGTGTTGTATACATGGACGATATTTTGATATTTTCAACAACACTTGAGGAACATAAGATTGCTTTAGAAAACATTTTCAAAATACTTAGAAATCATAACTTAAAAATTCAACCAGACAAATGTTCCTTCATGAAACAATATACTGAATATTTAGGACACATTCTCACAAAGGAAGGGATTAAACCCAATCCACATAAAATAGAAGCAATAAAAGCAATGCAGCTACCTAAAACAGAAAAGCAATTGAAAGGATTTCTTGGTATGACAGGATTTTACAGAAAATTTATTAAGGACTATTCCAAAATAGCTTACCCAATGATCAGATATTTACAAAAAGGCACACAAATTAATACAAATGACCCACAGTTTATAGATGCCTTTGAAAACCTTAAAACACTTATAAGCTCACATCCAATCTTAAAATATCCAGAGTTTGATAAACCATTTACCATTACAACAGATGCCAGTGACTTCGCAATAGGTGCAGTATTGTCTCAACAAGAGCAACCAGTTGCATTCCTTTCAAGAACTTTAAATAAACACGAAAAAAATTACAGTACAATTGATAAAGAATTTTTATCCATTATACATGCAGTAAACTATTTTAGACACTATTTGATAGGTAATAAATTCCAAATTATAACAGATCATGCTCCGATAAAATATCTAAACTCAAAATACAAAGGGAAAGAAATGACAGCAAGACACCAAAGATGGATTTTAAAATTACAAGAATTCGATTATGACATAATATATTTGAAAGGAAAAGACAATAAAGTGGCAGATTTTTTAAGTAGACAGGAAACAGCTGAACTAATAAACAAGGATAAAACAAATGAGTCAAACTTTGAACTATCAGATACACAGCATTCAGCAGAGGAAGGAGGATTTACAAATTTCTATATAAAAGACGATATTGTAAACAAATATAAAACTCAGATAATAGTAACTTATACAACAACGGACAATATTAATATTCAGCATGGTAGAAAAATAATAGAAGTAAGCCCAGCAGAAACAGAAATTGAAATCGAAATCAAAATGCAAAATAATATAAATAAAGGAACAGTAGGAATTTTTTCAGAAGTTCCAGACTCAGAATATTATAAGATACAATGTATCTTAATGAACATTTTTTCACACTGTAATAATATAAAATTTTTTAAATGTACTAAGAGAGCTCAGGAAATTTCAAGCGAGGAAGAGTTACACAAACAAATAGCTATTTACCACACCAAAGATTCATTACATAGCGGAATAAATGAAGCTTTTAATTCGTTAAAGAACAAAATATATTTTCCAAAGCTAAGAGACCATATTCAGTTGATAATTTCAAATTGTAAAAAATGTAAGGAAATTAAATATGACAGAAAACCAATCAAACCTAAGTTTCAATTCACAGAAACACCGGATGTTAAAAATCAAATTATACATTTAGACATATTTCATATAAAACATAAATCGTTTGTTACAATCATAGACAAGCTCACAAAATTCGCAGTCGCTTATAATATAACAGATAGAAACTGGAAAACTAAAATGGAAATTATGATTGAACACTTTGCCAAATTCAATAAGCCACATAAAATAATAATGGATAATGAATTTCGATCAGAACAGATAAAACAATACTTAAACCAAGAACAAATAGAAATCCATTATACAAAGCCAAATTCACATACAGGAAATGCAGACATAGAAAGACTACATTCTACTCTCATTGAAATAATAGCAGGAATAGATGATGATTTATCAATTTCATCCAAAATGCAATTAGCAATAACAGCTTATAATAACCGTTATCACTCTACAATAAAATGTACACCAAATTATGCAAAAAACATAGAAGATGAGGAAAAACTAAAAAACACTATTATCAAGCACAAAGAAAAAAATTTTAAGCAAACAAAATAATACAAGAGAAGATTATGAGGAGGAAAGACAGGAAGGACCAATTAAAAACTATAAACGAGTTAGGCATAAGGATGAACCTTATTTTAGAATTACAACATTAAATAATATTCATCCATGTAATATAAAAAGACCGTCAAAGCAGGAAAAAATTAATTTCCAACAAAATACAGATTGACATCCTTGAAACAAAAAATTTTTTTTCTCTTATCCTCAGATTTTCATAATTTTTTACGTTATAATGTGTGTTCAAGGCAGATTACAAATTGAACCAATTCAATCAAATGCAGGATATGCACCTATACAAACTTATTCCACGGAAATAGTTAATGAAACAGTAATTATACTACACATTATTAATATCGACCCTTTAAGTAATATAATAAATCAAATGGAGACAAACATTAAAAATTTTAACATCACAGGAAAAAAGGAGCTATTAGCCGAAATAAATCTAATTAGAGCTAAAATAAAATCCATAACCCCAAACAACAGAATAAAAAGAGGAATGTTAAATATTGTAGGAACAACATACAAATGGCTTTTTGGAATTATGGATGATGAAGATAGAACAGATATTTTAGATCACCTTAACAATATTGACCAAAACAACCATAATATTATACAAGACATGAACCAACAAATTGTTATAAATACACATTTTAATAAAACAATACACAACTTAGCAGAAACAATTAAACAAGACAGAACAATAATCAAGGACATACTTACAAGCATGGACAATCAAAATCAAGAAATAGAAATGAAAATACTTCATAATGACCAAATGGGGAAATTAAAAAATATAGAATTCAAAATAAATTATATTCAGGAAAACATAGCATCAGCAAAAAATAATATAATCGTACCAGAAATTTTATCAGAAGAGGAAATAAATAAATTTGACATTGATTTTTATAAATTAAAGCTAATCCGTATGGGCATTTTAAAATATAAGAATAATTGCATCATAATCGCAATTAAAATCCCAAAATCATTTATAACCATAGATGTCAAGTTAATTATTCCTATACCAAATATAGATTATATACAAATAGACCAAGAAAATCAGTTAATTGTAGAAATAAATAATAAAACATTTACATATGAACCCAACAAAATTTTAAAAGAATTAAAATTAAGTAAAAGTTGTACCATTAATAATAATTGCAAATTTATATTCAACAATATAACGAGTATCGAAGAAATTGACGATGATACAATTATAATCAAAAATGCCAAGAATACAAAAATATATCAAAATTGCGATAAAAGAAATATTATACTTAAGGGAAGTAACTTAATTCAATTCGGTAACTGTAAAATTCAAATTCTAAATGAAATATTTTTTAACGAAAAAACAGAATTTCACGAAAAATTTTTTTATCCAACAGAACTATTGAATCAAACCTATAAAAACACAATTAACTTTGATCATGTAACAATAGATAATTTTGACAATTTAAAAGAAATCACAGAACTTAAATACGAAAAGAAAATGACAAATGGCATATTTTTAACACTTTTTATTATTATTATTATTATATGTTTATCCATTTATATACATATATACTGTAAAAAGAAAAATATAAACATTAATGTAAACAGAATTCAGGAGAATTCATACTCTCAGAGGGGAGGAGTTATGCCATTAGCAACACTTCCTATAACAGCCGACCCAAGAGGTCTACACTCCACATTAATGTAAACATAAACAATACCATTCCATTAAACATAGAGTGTCACAAGATAAGTGACAGTTTCCCTAAACATAGAGTGTCACAAGATAAGTGACAGTTTCCCTAAACATAGAGTGTCACAAGAAAAGTGACCAGAAGAAAACATTATAAACACTTAGATGTAAGCCAAACCAGAATATGATTTGATTCAATAAAGCAGTCTTGATTTAACACTCAACCAGAACAGACTCAATCTTAAAATTTCTCCTAATTCTACCTCTCTGTTCACCCACCCTTGCTCTGCCTACTTATGTCCTAACGGTGAAAACATACGATGCGTCTTGTACTTTGGCACGCGTCTCGATCGCCGTCTCTCTCTTTCACTTTCGATTTTCTCATGGTGTCTTTCGCGTCGCTTGCAGCGCAGCGTCCGCTGTCGGGAGGTTGTTCTCTCCGCGACGCGTCGACACTGCAGCCACATCAAGACGGTAGCTAGAAAGAGAGGGAGGCGTCGATCCTAAGTATTGACTATCAGAAAAAAAAAAGAACTACAGTTAGTTTTGATGTTGGGATATTTAATGTGCCCTCCATGGGCGTATAAAAAATAAAAGTAAAAATGAAAAGGGGCCGTACATGGGCGTAGTTTAGATTACAGCGATAATGTGACTCGTTACATAAGGTATAGTAAATGTATGTGGGATGTGCATTTGCGATGTGCGTCAATCCGACTCTACAGGAATACGAGAGACGAGAAGACGATCAAAGAAAGAATGTGAACGTGTAAGAAAAGATAATCAAGATGGATGACGAACGAATTAGAGATTACGACGATAGTTGGTTTTTGCGCGTCGAACAAGACGGGTTTTGAGGTCATGCGTCATAGTCGTATGCAAGGTCAAGTCGAGTACCATAGACGGGTACTATAAGTCGAGTGTCTAAGCTGGACAATAAAAGTCGAGTACCATAGACGGGTGCCATAAGTCGTGTGTCAAATCGGACACTAAAAGTCGAGCGCCAAAGTCGGGCGCAAAAAGTCGAAGCGTCATAGACGGATGCCAAAGTCGAGCCGAGCCAAACGTCGATTGTCATTAAGCATAGTGTAATCTCTATTAAGTACTATTTTCATGTAAACCCCGTAGACTATAATTATAAACTCTGGTGCACGGACTATAGCCGCATCCTGCTTTCTTTCTTCTTCTTCAAAGACGAATAGACATAGAAGAAATCTAAAACTACCGTTAGATGAAGCATGAAGCAAGATGTAGAAATAAATAATAAAAACAACAACATTCGCACAAAATAACTGTAATTTTTCACATTTCGTTTTGTTCTAAGTGCATAACTATAGCCGCACTTTTTATATTTTATAAACAAAAACAAAGTATTAACAAATTTATAACAACCTACTTATATTAATAATGTGTGTAACCACCTTTAACTGAATAAATATTCTTTAATAATAGCCAGTTTAAGGCTATTAACATTGCTAAATTTAGTGTTACGGGCATAAATTCTACGCACTAGTAAAGTCCACAAGTTCTCAATAGGATTCATGTCTGGAGAACATGCCGGCCACATCAATGGTGTAATTTCATTCTCATCAAGCCATGACCGGGTCTCCCGGCTGACGTGCACTGATGCGTTATCCTGCTGGAAAACAAATGAATCTTCTCGTTGTGCGCGAAGGAACGGTAGAAGATTCATTTTTAGTAAATCGATATACTCTCTGGAGTTCATATGAGTGCTTGGAAATGCAATCTCCAAGCATCCTGACTTACAGAAAGTAGCCCATACCAAGAGAGATCCTCCACCGAAATTTCTCTTCGAGAAATAGACAGGTTCTTTTCTTAAATCTCTCCAATAATATGAGAATCCGTCCGGACCATCCAAATTAAATTTTTTTCTCATCCGAAAAAATTATCTAAAATATAAAATTAGTATCTTTTTATAAGAAAACAAATCCTGTATTTTTTTCCAATCAGTTGACATATTATCTCTATTATCTTTATGCCTTTGCAATAAATTGGAAGCCACTTTTAATTTTTTGTCTCACTATGACGGGAGACTTTTTTAATGCTCGTGTCCCCATCGGGACACATTTAGGCCACATTCAGCAGCTAACTCATTATCTGTAAGCAAGGAGTTGCTTGCAGCACGCTCCAGAAGACGCTGGACACGCGAATTTATTTTAGATTTCGGTCCACCTGTTCTGTTTTGTCCATATTCGGACTGATTTTTATAAAAGTTTCGAATGACTTTGTCCGATCTGGCAATTTCACGAAACGAAAATTTCACCCTTGAGAGCAAGAATTTGTCCTTTTTCAAAATCTGAGAGGACCGATCCTTTTGGCATATTGACTAAAATCTCCGCAGCTAATTATTCATGACCGATTTCATGAGAACAACGTCCCAAAATGATTACAGAGGTCTAAAATAAAAAGTGTGGCTATAGTTATGCACTTAGAACAAAACGAAATGTGAAAAATTACAGTTATTTTGTGCAAATGTTGTTGTTTTTATTATTTATTTCTACATAAATAATTTCAGATTTCTTCTATGTCTATTCGTTTTTGAGTTTTTGAGAAAAAACAGGGTGTGGCTATAGTCGTGCACCATAGTTTATCGAAAATAAAACCCGACATGTATTTCTGCTGCCGCTTTTCGGACTAAGAAAACAAAAAATTAACTTTGGAGTTATAATGTTTGCTTTCTTTCGCTTTATTAGCTTTGTTAGCCGTTACGACAATTCACCGGGCATACATTTTCTGCGGGTCGAATTATTCTGATTAACTTGAAACTTAATACAGTCGCATAAAATTTCAAGCCTAAAGGTAAGTGCAAGCTACAAGAAAGACCAAGGTGCAGTGTTATAAAATGGGTTGTGACGACTGTATAGGTCAATTTAATAGTTTTCGCAGAAATTGTGACGACTGTATAGGTCAATTTAATAGTTTTCGCAGAAATTCATTTGTCAATTGCCCTGGTGAACGCATTCTCTTATACCCGAAAAGAGCCTGGCAATTTTATAATAAATTGAGACTGATTTAATGTATATAATCACCCTCCTGCGGTAAAGCCCTAATAATTTATGAGGCGATCCAGGGATACATAGAAAAGAGTTTGGCGCCCAAAAGTGTCCAAGTATGAGTGTGCTGACTTCTAGCAGGATCCGAGCTAACGATCTTTGAGACTTCTGAGGACATAATAGTGAATATGGAGGTCCTCTAGACCGGCTTATTTTTATGTATGTTTTGTATATATCTTTGTTCAATCTAATTTGGTGAAGCCATTTCAAATGAACACGATGTTTATTCTTAAACAGACTTCTTTAACTGTGTTATTCATGGCATTTGTGTATAAAATGGTATTGGCGGCATCGCCTTCTAATTCTAACTTATTAATTATAATAAAAGACTTATGTTCCAAATCTTCAATAAACTTACGAAGGTTTCCTCCAAAGGAAGTATGGTATAGCCGTCGTAGTAACTCTTCATAAGGCGTTTGCACCTTATATTCGCTGATGAGGGCGGCCCGCAACTCGCTCCAATTGTTGGCGTGCGCTAGTTGTGATATCCGTTGTGCATCTCCAGTGAGCTGCATCTCTATAGTACCATACATCATGCTATGTTGACGGATGTCCCTCGTCGGGTAGAGTTGTAGAATGTACTCAACTCTCCGTATGAACGTCCTCAGGGTCAAAGCGTTACCATCGAAATTGGGCAACTGTCTAAGCATGGTAAGTGCCTGGTTCAGATGTGTTTCTGATAGTTCCAGTGACATCTTGGATTAGAATATATTTAGAACTTCAAGATTCGATGTCGCGCTTTTAACTGCACAAAAGGTTCTTTTGCGGATAAAACGAAAAAGAAAATTTTTCGACGGCTTTAGTTGCTTACAGCTCCTTTATTTGTTTTTAGCACAAAAAGTCTTGATCACGGGCCAACCTTAGATTTGATATCTGTAGCGGTGGCTTTACACAAGTTTCGCACAATTATTTATTCAATGATACAAAAAAAGTTTTGCTTATTACGCAACCTTAGATTCGATATCCGTAACGGTCGCTTATACACAAAGTTTTGCACGCACTAAATTATTTCGTTTTATCATACCGACTGCGCCAGTTAAAAATCCAATTCTTTCATTGATTAAAAAATTTGGATTGGTGAGACTCAAAAACGATCTTTATTGAAACAAAGCGTCTTAAGAACTAACTTATGATTATTCATACAGATATGATTAAAGTTCGGTTAAAAAGCTTTTGATATTAGTATTGAGAGCTTTTTATCTGATGACAAGCGTTCTCACGCTTGGAAGATTTTTTTGGGGACATTTGTTTATAGGATTTTTGTTTAGTCTCGGTTGCAGTAAACATCCGCAGTTTTCTACACTAAAGGGGGGATCAAGTTATGTGGGTGATTGGAGTGGGAAATTGAGTGGTGTGAGTGGATGGAATGGCGGATATATTACTATATAAATATAAAATAAATGTTTCCTATATATATATATATTAATGAATATGCATACGTATAAAATGTTCACTCTTGTGTGGACTATATGTATACATATATATAAATATCTATAAATGTGCATACATATATATATATAATTTAACATTTCCCTCATAATACTCATCAAGGTGACTGCTCGCGCGAATTAAGATTGAGTCTGTTCTGGTTGAGTGTTAAATCAAGACTGCTTTATTGAATCAAATCATATTCTGGTTTGGCTTACATCTAAGTGTTTATAATATTTTCTTCTGGTCACTTTTCTTGTGACACTCTATGTTTAGGGAAACTGTCACTTATCTTGTGACACTCTATGTTTAGGGAAACTGTCACTTATCTTGTGACACTCTATGTTTAATGGAATGGTATTGTTTATGTTTACATTAATGTGGAGTGTAGACCTCTTGGGTCGGCTGTTATAGGAAGTGTTGCTAATGGCATAACTCCTCCCCTCTGAGAGTATGAATTCTCCTGAATTCTGTTTACATTAATGTTTATATTTTTCTTTTTACAGTATATATGTATATAAATGGATAAACATATAATAATAATAATAATAAAAAGTGTTAAAAATATGCCATTTGTCATTTTCTTTTCGTATTTAAGTTCTGTAATTTCTTTTAAATTGTCAAAATTATCTATTGTTACATGATCAAAGTTAATTGTGTTTTTATAGGTTTGATTCAATAGTTCTGTTGGATAAAAAAATTTTTCGTGAAATTCTGTTTTTTCGTTAAAAAATATTTCATTTAGAATTTGAATTTTACAGTTACCGAATTGAATTAAGTTACTTCCCTTAAGTATAATATTTCTTTTATCGCAATTTTGATATATTTTTGTATTCTTGGCATTTTTGATTATAATTGTATCATCGTCAATTTCTTCGATACTCGTTATATTGTTGAATATAAATTTGCAATTATTATTAATGGTACAACTTTTACTTAATTTTAATTCTTTTAAAATTTTGTTGGGTTCATATGTAAATGTTTTATTATTTATTTCTACAATTAACTGATTTTCTTGGTCTATTTGTATATAATCTATATTTGGTATAGGAATAATTAACTTGACATCTATGGTTATAAATGATTTTGGGATTTTAATTGCGATTATGATGCAATTATTCTTATATTTTAAAATGCCCATACGGATTAGCTTTAATTTATAAAAATCAATGTCAAATTTATTTACTTCCTCTTCTGATAAAATTTCTGGTACGATTATATTATTTTTTTGCTGATGCTATGTTTTCCTGAATATAATTTATTTTGAATTCTATATTTTTTAATTTCCCCATTTGGTCATTATGAAGTATTTTCACTTCTATTTCTTGATTTTGATTGTCCATGCTTGTAAGTATGTCCTTGATTATTGTTCTGTCTTGTTTAATTGTTTCTGCTAAGTTGTGTATTGTTTTATTAAAATGTGTATTTATGACAATTTGTTGGTTCATGTCTTGTATAATATTATGGTTGTTTTGGTCAATATTGTTAAGGTGATCGAAAATATCTGTTCTATCTTCATCATCCATAATTCCAAAAAGCCATTTGTATGTTGTTCCTACAATATTTAACATTCCTCTTTTTATTCTGTTGTTTGGGGTTATGGATTTTATTTTAGCTCTAATTAGATTTATTTCGGCTAATAGCTCCTTTTTTCCCGTTAAAATTTTTAATGTTTGTCTCCATTTGATTTATTATATTACTTAAAGGGTCGATATTAATAATGTGTAGTATAATTACTGTTTCATTAACTATTTCCGTGGAATAAGTTTGTATAGGTGCATATCCTGCATTTGATTGAATTGGTTCAATTTGTAATCTGCCTTGAACACACATTATAACGTAAAAAATTATGAAAATCTGAGGATAAGAAAAAAAAATTGTTTTGTTTCAAGGATGTCAATCTGTATTTTGTTGGAAATTAATTTTTCCTGCTTTGACGGTCTTTTTTATATTACATGGATGAATATTATTTAATGTTGTAATTCTAAAAAAAGGTTCATCCTTATGCCTAACTCGTTTATAGTTTTTAATTGGTCCTTCCTGTCTTTCCTCCTCATAATCTTCTCTTGTATTATTTTGTTTGCTTAAAATTTTTTCTTTGTGCTTGATAATAGTGTTTTTTTAGTTTTTCCTCATCTTCTATGTTTTTTGCATAATTTGGTGTACATTTTATTGTAGAGTGATAACGGTTATTATAAGCTGTTATTGCTAATTGCATTTTGGATGAAATTGATAAATCATCATCTATTCCTGCTATTATTTCAATGAGAGTAGAATGTAGTCTTTCTGTGTCTGCATTTCCTGTATGTGAATTTGGCTTTGTATAATGGATTTCTATTTGTTCTTGGTTTAAGTATTGTTTTATCTGTTCTGATCGAAATTCATTATCCATTATTATTTTATGTGGCTTATTGAATTTGGCAAAGTGTTCAATCATAATTTCCATTTTAGTTTTCCAGTTTCTATCTGTTATATTATAAGCGACTGCGAATTTTTGTGAGCTTGTCTATGATTGTAACAAACGATTTATGTTTTATATGAAATATGTCTAAATGTATAATTTGATTTTTAACATCCGGTGTTTCTGTGAATTGAAACTTAGGTTTGATTGGTTTTTCTGTCATATTTAATTTCCTTACATTTTTTACAATTTGAAATTATCAACTGAATATGGTCTCTTAGCTTTGGAAAATATATTTTGTTCTTTAACGAATTAAAAAGCTTCATTTATTCCGCTATGTAAATGAATCTTTGGTGTGGTAAATAGCTATTTGTTTGTGTAACTCTTCCTTGCTTGAAATTTCCTGAGCTCTCTTAGTACATTTAAAAAATTTTATATTATTACAGTATGAAAAATTGTTCATTAAGATACATTGTATCTTATAATATTCTGAGTCTGGAACTTCTGAAAAAAATTCCTACTGTTCCTTTATTTATATTATTTTGCATTTTGATTTCGATTTCAATTTCTGTTTCTGCTGGGCTTACTTCTATTATTTTTCTACCATGCTGAATATTAATATTGTCCGTTTTTGTATAAGTTACTATTATCTGAGTTTTATATTTGTTTACAATATCGTCTTTTATATAGAAATTTGTAAATCCTCCTTCCTCTGCTGAATGCTGTGTATCTGATAGTTCAAAGTTTGACTCATTTGTTTTATCCTTGTTTATTAGTTCAGCTGTTTCCTGTCTACTTAAAAATCTGCCACTTTATTGTCTTTTCCTTTCAAATATATTATGTCATAATCGAATTCTTGTAATTTTAAAATCAATCTTTGGTGTCTTGCTGTCATTTCTTTCCCTTTGTATTTTGAGTTTAGATATTTTATCGGAGCATGATCTGTTATAATTTGGAATTTATTACCTATCAAATAGTGTCTAAAATAGTTTTACTGCATGTATAATGGATAAAAATTCTTTATCAATTGTACTGTAATTTTTTCGTGTTTATTTAAAGTTCTTGAAAGGAATGCAACTGGTTGCTCTTGTTGAGACAATACTGCACCTATTGCGAAGTCACTGGCATCTGTTGTAATGGTAAATGGTTTATCAAACTCTGGATATTTTAAGATTGGATGTGAGCTTATAAGTGTTTTAAGGTTTTCAAAGGCATCTATAAACTGTGGGTCATTTGTATTAATTTGTGTGCCTTTTGTAAATATCTGATCATTGGGTAAGCTATTTTGGAATAGTCCTTAATAAATTTTCTGTAAAATCCTGTCATACCAAAAATCCTTTCAATTGCTTTTCTGTTTTAGGTAGCTGCATTGCTTTTATTGCTTCTATTTTATGTGGATTGGGTTTAATCCCCTCCTTTGTGAGAATGTGTCCTAAATATTCAGTATATTGTTTCATGAAGGAACATTTGTCTGGTTGAATTTTTAAGTTATGATTTCTAAGTATTTTGAAAATGTTTTCTAAAGCAATCTTATGTTCCTGAAGTGTTGTTGAAAATATCAAAATATCGTCCATGTATACAACACAACTTTTGTTTATATAATCCCTCAGTATTTCATTCATTAAACGTTGAAATGTGGCTGTCGCATTTTTTTTAACCCAAAAGGCATTCTAACATATTCATATAAACCCATTGGTGAAATGAATGCTGTATATCTTATTCTGCCATTAAAATTTGGTGATAGCCTTTTGCTAAATCTAATGTAGTAAAATATTGGGCTTTACCGAGTTTGTCTAATACAGCGTCCATGATAGGTATTGGGTACTTATCTGGAACGGTTACTTGGTTTAAACGCCTATAGTCTACAAATACGATACTTTTGAATTCCAGAGCTATCTCTTTTTTTAGGTATGACACATATTGGAGAACTATATTTGCTTTTGCTTTTTCTTATAATTCCATTGTTTTCCATGTAAATTATTTGTTTCTTTATTTCTTCTTCATATTTTGGGGAGACCCGATAGAGTTTTGAATTAATAGGTTTGGTCTGTAGTAGTTTTTATGCTATGAACTATAGTGTTAGTATTGGTTAAGTGATCCCCTTCTTTGAAACATAACTTTTCGTACTTTTTGAAAGATTTCTTATTATTTGTTCTTCCTCAGTATTGAGTTCTTTTAACTTAAGATCATCAATTTCACTTACTTCCATTACGCAAACATCTTCTGATTGTTTGGAAAGGAATGGAATTTCGACCCCATTGTTAAGTTTAATAATTTTGTTTTGAAAATCAATATTTGCAAAATTCCTTTGAATGAAGTCCATGCCCAATAGAAAATCATATGATTTTTCCAGGGGCATAGCCACCCATTTTGTTCTTGCATAATTTATATATTTAAACTCCCTTGGCACTTTTGTTTTCACTAAGTAACTGTCACTTTCTATTTTTCCCTTTATCGTATGTATGGTTTTTGAATATTTTTCAATTATTTTGTATTTGGAATTATGTACATTAGTTGTGTTTAAAATGCTTATGGTTGATCCTGTATCTACTAAAATAATATAAGTATCTTCCTCTATTGTTCCTTTTATAAAAATTTTTTTTCATCCAAGGCTAGTTGGTAAAAAACTCTTGATTATCTGTGCTGTTTACTACTTCCTCATTTATATTATCTACACTCATTGCTTCTGCTGGTGGTTGCTGATAATTTTGTGGTTGCTGATAATTTTGATTTTGTCTTACGTTCTGACTCTGTTGTCTATTCGGATTTTGATACTGTCTAATATTTTGACTCTGTTGTCTATTGGGATTTTGAGACTGTTTTACATTTTGACTCTGTTCAGTATTTTGGTTTGTATTTTTATTAGTTGTCTGCTTGTTATATGTACTATGGTCATTGTCATTTTTGGTTAATAATAGTTTTTTATTTAAATTTCCATAATTCAGACCAATATAATTTGCAAGTTCAATTCTTATATCTGTTAATGTTGTTTTATTCATTAAGGCAATGGCCATTGGACCACAAGATAATTCTTTTACTCTTTGAATTAAGAGACCACTTAATATGTCAACTAATCTGCTATTGTTTTCAAAGACCGAAAAATCAGTAATTTCCTCAACAATTGCTCTTACTTTAAAATCAAGATCTCGAACGGTAGTTACCCTTAAGTTATTAATTTTTCTGGTTAGACCCATTTGATCCGTTCTTGGGCGATAATGATGTCGAAGACGAGTTTTGCAATCAGCCCAAGATGTAGGGGGGTTAATATTAAGCATAGTTCTAGCCTGACCTTGAATTTTGGTGTTGAATATAACAGTGAAGACCTGGTCGTTATCATCATACTCCTTCATGATTTGGTTGACTGCCGAAATGAAACCATGTAACGTTCCCTCCTGTCCAGTGAACACCGGCAAGTACCTTGTTTCCTTCTCGATGTTGTTTCTCTCCCTTGTTGTTGGATTAGAATGCATCTCTTGATTGGATATTATTATTGATGTTAGCATTTGAATGCATTGTTGTATTTCGTTAATTTGTGCCATTTTAATGGTGTATGTTTTATTGTTTCGTTAACTTTTTTTTTTTTTTTTTTTAAGTTTCCACAATAATTCTGTTTGTTTGCACAAAGTGTTTTTACAATATTATATTGTTTCGTTATTTGTCACAAAATGTTTTTATAATATTATATTGTTTCGTTGGCTTAGATTTTCTCCAAAGTTTCCACAATATATATATTTTATTTTGTCACTAAATGTTTTGTTTTCCACAGTATTATATTGTTTCGTTATCTTTGATTGCGTTCAAAGTTTCCACAATATTTTAACTGTGAACTCGAGTACCGACTGCGCCAATTAAGATTGAGTCTGTTCTGGTTGAGTGTTAAATCAAGACTGCTTTATTGAATCAAATCATATTCTAGTTTGGCTTACATCTAAGTGTTTATAATATTTTCTTCTAGTCACTTTTCTTGTGACACTCTATGTTTAGGGAAACTGTCACTTATCTTGTGACACTCTATGTTTAGGGAAACTGTCACTTATCTTGTGACACTCTATGTTTAATGGAATGGTATTGTTTATGTTTACATTAATGTGGAGTGTAGACCTCTTGGGTCGGCTGTTATAGGAAGTGTTGCTAATGGCATAACTCGCGCCATCTGTAAGGAAGCTCTGGCTGGGTTACAGTTCTCAGTCCCAGAGTCCCGTCTACAGAACATTTATTTGATCTGGAGACCTTGATGAGTCCTAGGATATGAACTGAGACTGGGTAGGAGGAGAGTCCAAGAGGAGTAGCAACGACTGATCTTGTCTGCCAAGCGAAGCCCGCTTGCCAAGATCCGTTGCCTCTTCACCTTGAGTGACTGAGCCTGGAGATCAGCGACTGACTTCGTCTGCAGGAGAATAACTCATCCTGCCTAAGTCCGCTGACCCCTCGGCTCCACTCAAATAGTTAAGTGGCCAAGGAAAAGGGAAGGGAAAGGGAAGATATAAATTTGGTAACAAAAAAAGAAATAATGCTGGGTGTGTTAAACGATAATAGTATAGAGTTTATTGATAATTAACTAATTCTAAACATCTTTTGTAATTTGGGTCCCTACCAAAAAAAGGGGATCTTAGAACATGGGCTCAGCTGCTAATCCTGGATTTCACTTGATGATCTTTTTCTTTTAGGGCACTGTTTCTTTTACTCCTGCTGTTGGTTTCACTTGTTCAACTTTGCACTCTCGTGGTCACTGGCGAAGTGAATTTCTCCTAATTCTACCTCTCTGTTCACCCACCCTTGCTCTGCCTACTTATGTCCTAACGGTGAAAGCATACGATGCGTCTTGTACTTTGGCACGCGTCTCGATCGCCGTCTCTCTCTTTCACTTTCGATTTTCTCATGGTGTCTTTCGCGTCGCTTGCAGCGCAGCGTCCGCTGTCGGGAGGTTGTTCTCTCCGCGACGCGTCGACACTGCAGCCACATCAAGACGGTAGCTAGAAAGAGAGGGAGGCGTCGATCCTAAGTATTGATTATCAGAAAAAAAAAGAACTACAGTTAGTTTTGATGTTGGGATATTTAATGTGCCCTCCATGGGAGTATCAAAAAAAAAAGTAAAAATGAAAAGGGGCCCTACATGGGCGAAGTTTAGATTACAGCGATACTGTGACTCGTTACATAGGGTATAGTAAATGTATGTGGGATGTGCATTTGCGATGTGCGTCAATCCGACTCTACAGGAATACGAGAGACGAGAGAGATCGTCGTCTGACGATCAAAGAAAGAATGTGAACGTGTAAGAAAAGATAATCAAGATGGATGACGAACGAATTAGAGATTACGACGATAGTTGGCTTTTTGCGCGTCGAACAAGACGGGTTTTGAGGTCACGCCAAACGTCGATTGTCATTTAAAAATTATTATTTATTTGCAAATGACATCTTGCTTTTATGCTTTATTTCTAACGGAAATAGTTTCAGATTTCTTCTATGTCTATTCGTTTTTGAGTTTTTGAGAAAAAACAGGGTGCGGCTATAGTCGTGCACCATAGTTTATCGTAAATAAAACCCCACATGTATTTTTGCTGCCGCTTTTCGGACTAAGAAAACAAAAAATTAACTTTGGACTTATAATGCTTGCTTTCTTTCGCTTTATTAGCTTTGTTAGCCGTTACGACAATTCACCGGGCATACATTTTCTGCGGGTCGAATTATTCTGATTAACTTGAAACTTAATACAGTCGCATAAAATTTCAAGCCTAAAGGTAAGTGCAAGCTACAAGAAAGACCAAGGTGCAGTGTTATAAAATGGGTTGTGACGACTGTATAGGTCAATTTAATAGTTTTCGCAGAAATTGCACTGTATAGGTCAATTTAATAGTTTTCGCAGAAATTCGTTTGTCAATTGCCCTGGCGAACGCATTCTCTTATACCCGAAAAGAGCCTGGCAATTTTATAATATTTTGAGACTGATTTAATGTATATAATCACCCTCCTGCGGTAAAGCCCTAATAATTTATGAGGCGATCCAGGGATACATAGAAAAGAGTTTGGCGCCCAAAAGTGTCCAAGTATGAGTGTGCTGACTTCTAGCAGGATCCGAGCTAACGATCTTTGAGACTTCTGAGGACATAATAGTGAATATGGAGGTCCTCTAGACCGGCCCTCCCCTTTAAGGTCGTCATTAGATCTCTATAATGAGATAAATCACCATTTGGTTTGTAGCTCTTTACCGAAATATCCAAAATTTTACTAAATATGCAGCAAAGTAAAAATTTATGTACTTTTAATTTAAATTTCCTTATTTTTCTTTTTCTTTTTTGTGATTAATTATTCTTTATGTTGAATAGTGCACTTAATTTTTTTTTGCCCCGAACTGCTGTAGTGTCAATCCTCTATACACCAATCACTACACGTTCACTACTGGTTTTAGTGTTGAAGTAGTGTTTTTGCCCTTTGTTTAGCAAAGTCTGCTGATGGGAGAACCATGCAGACATCTTTCTTATTTGTAATGTAATACTATTAGTTGGACTAAACCTATTAATAAACATTCATTATCAGATTTACAAATGTCTTAAGAAAGCCTTTCGCCTTTTATTAGAGTATTTTTGGGTTTGATTGCTATTGAGAAAATCCTTTCATTTTCTGGCGAAAGATGACTTTATTTTAATATTTATTTGTTCAAACGAACGGACAGACAGTTTCACACGGATATAAATACTCTTAATAAATATAAAAGAACAAATAGCTCCGAATTTTTAAAAAGTTTTTAATATTATATTAATAAACTTACATGTATAAGTTGTCAATCATGTGGTCAATAAACTCTTTGCTACGTGTGGCCATGCGATCCTCACGCTCATCAATTCTTAACGTCAATTCTTTCATTCCTGCTATGAGATTTAAAATTGCATCGCGGTCGTCCATAAATACTTTAAGTTCTATAGGCACATCCTCAAATTCTTGAAGGGCAAGCTTTGTAGATATAAATCTCGTAACAATTTCAGTCATGTTTTCTGAAAAATGGCCAGCTATTTCATGCAGCTGTACAAAAAAGGCTTGAGTCTGTTCCACAAATTTTGACATAAGCTCTGATAACCTACGGTGGAAATTCGTTGTCGACTCCTATAAACAAAAATTTGTCTTAATAATTGCTTAATAAGGACATTTTTTTTTTACCTCTATTGCCTCATGCAAATGTAGTTCCTGTAACATTAATGTTTGCCACATGTCGTTCATATAATCTTCAAATTGTATATTTAGCTTGTTTGTGGAGGGGCGGTTGAATTCAAATAAATACAAATACTTGCCAATTTGGTGTGCAAATGAATTAAAAACACGCGAAATACTTCGTTTTAACACTGTATTTATTTTCAGAAAATGAAGTGTAACACACGATTTTAATGGGTTATAATACATTTAGAAAAATGTAAAAGGCAAAGATTTCTTGTGGTCGTGGAGAAAACTCGCACTCGATGTTGATCACCGAGTGGCGTGAACAGGTTTACACATTTTTTAAATTCTTAGAAATTATATATAAACCAATTCTTAAATAAAATTTTTTATTACCACATATCACATTAGTATGATGCTCCCATATAATATAGCTTTCGCACCATACAAAATCATATAAGTGAGCGAGAAATGAAAGTTAAAAATAAATGGAAATGATATTTACAAGGTTTTGTTTGTGCATTGATGAATTGAGTTACAGAAAAGAGTTTTGAAAATGTATATGTTCAAGAACTGCATATATGACCAAGAACTGCAAGGGCGCATAATATAGCTATCGCACCATAAAAAAACTCTTTGATATTTTTTTAGTTTTAAATTTGTTTGCTTTGACTCAAAATTGCTTACCACTCCAGTATCGGAGGAGACATTTAGACATTTGAGCTATTATATCATTGGCAAGGTACGATAACGGATTGCTTTTTTATACCCTTTCAGAGGGTATAACGAACATGGAGGAAATTATCCTCAAAGAGCGTTCGATTTAGATATGTCTCGCCGACAATCAATTGATTAATTGAATGACAATAATATAGAACCGTCACCTAATCATAGAAGTGAAGTTAGCTCAAACAGTTCAGTCTCATATGATAAAGCAGCTAGTATAATTCAAAGCTGGCGTCTTAAGTTTGATGGCTCTCGGAACGGTATGTTAGCAGAATCTTTCTTATATCGCGTTCGAGCTTAGCCCAAACAAAACCTTTATGACGATTTTTTTGATTTTGTATGACCATTTGGACATATCGTTTACAAATAAGAAAGTTGATAGGTCGTTGACGTAATCCTATTTCGGCGGAAACTTTAGTTCGTCTTTTAATAAGGAATTCAAAAAGATTGCGTTTTCGGCGTATGCATTTACGACGTTCGCAAGTTCGAAGAAGTAAAGGCACCTACACACATAAATAAATACACACTTTGTTCGCAAGCGGCAGAACTTATTTCCTAAGAACCGATTATCGAAGAAATTGCAGAAATAGCTCGTTACAAATTGATGTGTTGTTATCGAAAATTACCTTTTCACGCGAGATATAAAAAGAAAATGTAAATGACCATGAAAATAATACCGCCATATTAGATTGTGGCGCAAACATTAGTTGTGTAGGCAACAAAGCAGCCAATACCTTTCTGAGCCATTCTAAAGTAAACCAATACGTTTTAAGATTGTGCCGAGTTTAACTCAAAATGTCTAATTTGGCAAAAATTTCTGAAAAAATTTTGGTCTTTTAAAAAATTTATTAAGTTCACACCCAACAATTTCTCAGTTTCCCAGATATACCTGTATCCAGTAATTTTGAAATGCATAAGTTATCACCCATTCAACAAACAAACTTCCGTCATATGAAATTCAAGGTCTTGGTTGTACACACACATTTAATTGAACATAGCATAGACATCGGAAATGCGAAACCCGCGAAACAACGCCATTGGTCTGTCTCACCAGCGATCGAAGCTGTGATGTTTGCAGATGGAGAGGAAATAGTTCCGACCAGTGATTGAAAATGCTATGCTACATCGGAGTTCTTAAACCATACACCCATAGGGTGAAATTATTAAATATACATTAAAGTCGACAAAATGTATTTAACAGGCAGAAGGAAGCTTCTTCGACCCCTAAAGTATATATATTCTTGATCAGGATCAACAGCCGAGTCGATCTAGCCTTGTCCGTCTGTCCGTATGAACACCTAGATCGCGGAGACTGTAAAAGCTAGAGCCACTAAATTTGGTATGTAAACTCGTGTAGTATGTAAATTGGTCGAATTTATTTCAAATTTTTGCCACGCCCCTTTCCGCGCCCGTTTATCTCCCGTGTTTTTCTACTTTCTGCAATCAAATGGCACCCTTAAATTTGTCACTAATTTTCAGCAAATTACCTGATTTGATCAAAATTGAACAAAAAATAGCCGAGTTATGGTGGCTGTTGGGGGGCGCTATGGTGCCCGTATGCTTGTGTGAGCATATATTGAAGGACAGTTATTACAGATCATGCAGCATTGCAATGAATGATGAAGCAAATAGATCATTTGGCCGATGAGCTCGGTAAGTTCCTTTTCTTTAACACATCGTAGTGGTTCGAAATACGTTGTAGCTGCTACCCTGTCTCGGTTTTCAGAGCCGGATGTGAGTGAATTAGAAGAATGCGGTCCACTTATTGATTTAAATTAGATTCACTTTTTGCACCGCTTGAAGAATTTTACTGAACAAATTGTACAATTTTTGCAAGATCATATAATCTATACCTTTGGAGTACCCGAAGTAGTCTTAACCGACAATGGATCTCAATTTCAATCCCAATCGAATCCCATTTTTGCCAGCTGTCTACTCACCTCAAGCTAACGCCAGCGAACGTTTAAAAACATCAGTTCTAGCCGCAGAAAAATATTTTTCTTCCCTTGATTTCCTGATACACTCAGCGCCAACAAACAAAATATACAAGGAAATTACGTACTGGATAGCTTATAATTATCAGTTTTTATACCCTTGCAAAAGGGTATATTAATTTTGGTCAGAAGTGTGCAACGCATAGAACGAAGCATCTAAGACCATACAAAGTATATATATTCTTGATCAGCACGACGAGACGAGTTCAAATAGCCATGTCCGTCCGAACGTCCGTCCGTCTAGATCAACGCAAACTCCTCCTAGACCGTAAGAGCTACAGAGCTGAAATTTTGCACGTAAGCTTGTATATACTGCAGGGGTTGTATAGCCGGATCGGACCACTATATCATATAGCTCCCATACAAACCCCAAAGTCACGAACAGTGACTTTTATCAATTACTTCGTTATTTTCTGTGCTATTATCGTGAAACATAATATTAGAGAGTTGATTACGCCTATAAACGACTGTGCCAAATTTGATCAAGATCGGATGACTATATCATATAGCTCCCATAGGAACGATCGGTCGAAAACAGTGACTTTTGTTAACAAATTCGTTTTTTCCTACGATTGTAGGCCATTCTTTCGCAAACATAAGCCTTTTTAGATAAAACGTTCTTCCACATTGATGGCTAATAGGTAAGGAAAGAGTTACCAAAAAGTTGCAAGGGTATACAAACTTCGACGCGGTCGAAGTTAGCCCCGGCCCTCTGGTTTGATTTTTGTATGACCATTTGCACATGACGTTTACAAATAAGAAAGTTGATAGTTCGTTGACGTAATCCTATTTCGGCGGAAATTTTAGTTCGTCTTTTAATAAGGAATTCAAAAAGATTGCGTTTTCGGCGTTTGCATTTACGACGTTCGCAAGTTCGAAGAAGTAAATACACACTTTGTTCGCAAGCGGCAGATCTTATTTCCTAAGAACCGATTAACGAAGAAATTGCAGAAATAGCTCGTTACAAATTGATGTGTTGGAATTGCGGTAAGTCAGGTCATCGTTTTAAAGATTGCTCAGGTCGTTATCAAAAATTACCTTTTCACGCGAGATATAAAAAGAAAATGTAAATGACCATGAAAATTATACCGCCATATTAGATTGTGGCGCAAGCATTAGTTGTGTAGGCAACAAAGCAGCCAATACCTTTCTGAGCCATTCTAAAGTAAACCAATACGTTTTAAGATTGTGCCGAGTTTAACTCAAAATGTCTAATTTGGCAAAAATTTCTGAAAAAATTTTGGTCTTTTAAAAAAATTTATTAAGTTCACACCCAACAATTTCCCAGTTTCCCAGATATACCTGTATCCAGTAATTTTGAAATGCATAAGTTATCACCCATTCAACAAACAAACTTCCGTCATATGAAATTCAAGGTCTTGGTTGTACACATTTAATTGAACATAGCATAGACATCGGAAATGCGAAACCCGCGAAACAACGCCATTGGTCTGTCTCACCAGCGATCGAAGCTGTGATGTTTGCAGATGGAGAGGAAATAGTTCCGACCAGTGATTGAAAATGCTATGCTACATCGGAGTTCTTAAACCATACACCCATAGGGTGAAATTATTAAATATACATTAAAGTCGACAAAATGTATTTAACAGGCAGGTCGAAGCTTCTTTGACCCCTAAAGTATATATATTCTTGATCAGGATCAACAGCCGAGTCGATCTAGCCTTGTCCGTCTGTCTGTATGAACACCTAGATCGCGGAGACTGTAAAAGCTAGAGCCACTAAATTTGGTATGTAAACTCGTGTAGTATGTAAATTGGTCGAATTTATTTCAAATTTTTGCCACGCCCCTTTCCGCGCCCGTTTATCTCCCGTGTTTTTCTACTTTCTGCAATCAAATGGCACCCTTAAATTTGACACTAATTTTCAGCAAATTACCAAATTTGATCAAAATCGAACAAAAAATAGCCGAGTTATGGTGGCTGTTGGGGGCGCTATGGTGCTCGTATGCTTGTGTGAGCATATATTGAAGGACAGTTATTACAGATCATGCAGCATTGCAATGAATGATGAAGCAAATAGATCATTTGGCCGATGAGCTCGGTGGGTAAGTTCCTTTTCTTTAACACGTCGTAGTGGTTCGAAATACGTTGTAGCTGCTACCCTGTCTCGGTTTTCAGAGCCGGATGTGAGTGAATTAGAAGAATGCGGTCCACTTATTGATTTAAAGTCTAAGGAATTTCAGTGTGTAGAATATATGATTTGATTCAGAACATTCAGCAAAAACAAACTAGATTACCGGACTTACGAGTGATTGACAATTTTTAAGTTCAAGTATCCGATTCTTGGAAACTTCGAATACCTAGTTTTTTGACTAACGACTTGATATGTCGCTCGCATAATATTCCAGATTCAGCTCACGAAAACATGAGTAAGAGAGTGAACAGAAAAAGCATTCCAAAAACTTTATAGGGAGCCCATTCCAAGATCAAAAAAGGGAATTATAGGAATTCTTATTATAGTCGATCATTATACAAAGATTCACTTTTTGCACCGCTTGAAGAATTTTACTGAACAAATTGTACAATTTTTGCAAGATCATATAATCTATACCTTTGGAGTACCCGAAGTAGTCTTAACCGACAATGGATCTCAATTTCAATCCCAATCGAATCCCATTTTTGCCAGCTGTCTACTCACCTCAAGCTAACGCCAGCGAACGTTTAAAAACATCAGTTCTAGCCGCAGAAAAATATTTTTCTTCCCTTGATTTCCTGATACACTCAGCGCCAACAAACAAAATATACAAGGAAATTACGTACTGGATAGCTTATAATTATCAGTTTTTATACCCTTGCAAAAAGGGTATATTAATTTTGGTCAGAAGTGTGTAACGCATAGAACGAAGCATCTAAGACCATACAAAGTATATATATTCTCCGTCCAGTCCGTCTGGATCAACGCATACTCCTCCTAGACCGTAAGAGCTACAGAGCTGATTTTTTTTTTTGCAAAAATCATTTTGCACGTAAGATTGTATATACTGCAGGGGTTGTATATCTCGGATAACCCCAAAGTCACGAACAGTGACTTTTATCAATTACTTCGTTATTTTCTGTGCTATTATCGTGAAATTTAACTGCCGCCGTGTACAGACGTGTTTTTTAATGCACTCCGCAAAAATTGAGTGTAAAAAAGACCGCGTTTGCAAAAATTTGTGTAGGGCTCCCAGACGCCCCAGAGACGCCTATTTACAATCATATTGCTATTAGATTGCTCTAATAGCAATAAATACTAAGTTGCAACAACAAAGTGCGTATTTTTTTACAAAAGCCATGTCCACCAATTCGGGCCCAAGCTCTCTCGATCCCCAACAGCAACAGCTGCAAGAACTAATTGTACAACAACAACGTGAGCGTCGACTCTCGGTCCAACGCAACAACGCGTACTTTTCGGTGGTGTCGCCGACCCCACTGAATGCTAACGTAAGCAATAATACCGAAAGTGCCAGCCACTCAGCAATCAAAAGCAACTTACCGTGGAGAGAGCAGTGTGCTTCTCCATCAATAACGATAACTGGGTCACCGATTGCACCGACCAGCACCGTCAGCTCGTTGACAGCAACTACTGCAACGTCTGCCGAAATATTGACCTGCCTCAAGCCGTCAACGACAAGTCGCTGAGTCAGCCACAATAGTAAACCCAACGACTTCTGTCCAAACTGGAATGAATACATATATTAAAATAACTAAGCGGAAGTTAACCCGCAAAAGAAAAAAAGTGGCAACACGCCAAAAATAACCAAACCAAATGAACGAGTAGCACCCCTTAGCGGGAATCGTTTTAAAATTCTTGCCGATCAGCAAGATGATCAAGCCGGCGCTGTAGATAAAGTTAAATCGGCTAGACCACCCCCCTTATACATCCGTGGAGCCAACTGCAGCGCCCTGATTTCGAAGTTAGTAGAAACAGTAGGGGCTAATAACTTTGTTGTAACCCCTCTCAATAGGGGTAACATTAAAGAAATAAAATGTCAAACACAAACTGAGGACAATTTCCGCATCATCGAAAAATACCTCCGTAATGCTAACATCAACTTCTATACCTACCAACTAAAAAGCAGTAAAGGGCTCCAGGTTGTGTTGAAGGGGATTGAGCCATCGGTCCCTACTCAAGAAATAGCAGACGCGTTGGTCGAAAAAGGGTTTGCGGTCAAATCCGTTGTCAACATCATCAACAGGAACAAAGTCGCACAGCCACTCTTTAAAATCGAGCTCCAACCAGATGCAAAGCGGTCGAAGCCAAATGAAGTGCACCCAATCTACAACCTACAGCAGCCCAATCTACAACCTACAACTGCCAGGAATACAACCACACCTCTAACAACTGCAATCTCAGGTCAGTGTGTGTTGGCTGTGGCGAACATCATAAAGATGGCATTTGCACCAAGGACAGAAACAATGTCGCACTAAGATTATGCAGTAACTGTGGAGGGAACCACACGGCCAACTACAGAGGATGTCCTGTCTTCAAGGATCTTAAATCTCACCTAAACGGGCGCAAACCCCCAGCTGGACCAAAAATCACCGTCAACGCCTCTAAAACTACACCTGAGGTATTCTTCGCCAAGGCTGTCAGATCATCTAACATGCCTGCTACATACAGTCCTAGTGTATCCTTCGCTAGTGTGCTCCGAACTGGACAGACGGAGCCCGCAAAAGAGACCCCGTCACTCCACCATCTACAGCATCCGCAACCTAACGCACCAGAGCTTGGCCAGCAAACTCCAAGTGGCTTAGAAGCCCTATTGATCTCACTCAATCAAAACATGACCACTTTTATGACGTTCATGCAAAACTGTATGCAAGAACTGATGCGGAATCAAAACCTGCTTATCCAGAAGCTTATCGAGAATAAATAATGGCTTCCCTACGTCTATGTCTTTGGAATGCTAACGGCATCTCCAAGCACAAAAATGAACTGCAACTATTCCTAGACTCAAGTGAAATCGACGTTTTGCTGATTTCGGAAACACATTTAACATCAAAAAATAATTTTCAAATACCAAAATATACCTTCTATGCAACAAACCATCCAGACGGAAAAGCTCATGGCGGGACTGGTATCCTAATCAAAAACCGTATAAAACACTCGTTCCTCAACAGATTTGAAACACAGCACCTACAAGCAACTGCTATAACCGTCCAAACCAGCTGCGGCAACACTACATTGGTTGCCCTGTACTGCCCACCACGCTTTTCAATCTCTGAAAAGGAATTTACCGATTTCTTTAACACACTCGGAGATCGCTTCATTGCAGCAGGGGACTATAACGCCAAACATACGCACTGGGGATCTCGTCTGGTAAATCCTAAAGGCAAGCAGTTGTACAACACAATAGTCAATCCTCTCAATAAGATGGATTGCGTCTCACCGGGTAGGCCTACTTATTGGCCCACAGATCCACAGAAAGTGCCTGACTTGATTGATTTCGCAGTAACCAAGAGGATTCCACGTAATCGGATCACTGCGGATACAACTTCTTAACTTCCTTAACTTAACTTCCGATCACTCTCCAGTACTATTCACACTATTAACAAGACCTCAAGTACTTGATCGCCCATATAGGCTTACAAACAACAAAACAAATTGGCTTAAATTTAAAATGTACATGAGTGCCCACATTGACTGTTCGCCGAAACTGGATGCTGCAGAGGACATTGATATGTGCGTCTCTGCACTTGAGTCTATGATGGCAGCTGCAGCAAGAGTATCTACTCCACCTGCCTTCTTACACTAAACCTGTTGACAGGCCTACGAACCGGCGGATAGAACAATTAGTAACGGAAAAACGACGTCTAAGAAGAGAATGGCAGATTACTCGCTCACCAGCAGCAAAACTTCGCCTAAGGCATGCTAATCGCAACCTCTCCAAGGCGTTAAGACAAGAGGAAAGCTGGGCTCAAAGAAAATACATAGAAAAGCTCAGCCCAACCAGCACTAAACATCCTCTGTGGAAAGCCCACCCAACTTTAAGCGCTCCTGCGGAGACAATTTCACCGATAAGGAGTCCAACCGGTGGATGGGCCCGCAGCGACGAAGAGAGGGCATTCGTATTTGCCACACATCTTAAAATGGTTTTCCAGCCAAATCCAACATCAAACTCATCTGTACTTCCCCCTTCGAGCACACTAACGGATAGTGAGTACTCGGAACTCCAATCGGACGAGATCACTGCAGTTATTAAAAACCACATAAAGCCAAAAAGAGCCCCTGGCCATGACCTAATCACACCGAAAATGATCCTGGAACTCCCTATCATTGTCATACAATACATCTGCAAACTGTTCAACGCTATAATAAGAATTGGCTACTTCCCAAAAACATGGAAAAGGTCCACTATCATCATGATTCCTAAAGTGGGAAAGGACAAAACCCAACCATCATCCTATAGGCCAATTAGTTTGCTGCCATGTCTTTCGAAGCTTTTTGAAAAGGTCCTGCAGATCCGACTAAACTCATTTCTGGCATCGGAGAACACAATCCCTTCACACCAGTTCAGCTTCCGCGAAAAACATGGTACAATTGAACAAGTCAATCGCATAACATCCGAAATACGAACAGCATTCGAACTAAAAGAATATGTACTGTGCGGCTGTCTTTCTCGACGTTGCCCAGGCTTTCGATAGAGTTTGGCTGGAGGGTCTGATGTTCAAAATCCGGCAAAAACTGCCACAGTACACCCACAAACTCATGGAATCTTACCTTTACAATAGGCAATTCGCTGTAAGACGTAATGGCTCCGTCTCGGCTGATTTTGAAATCAAAGCTGGTGTACCGCAAGGCAGTGTACTCGGCCCATTGCTCTACCTACTGTACACTGCAGACTTACCAACGAGTTTAGGACTTACAACGTCCACTTTTGCCGATGACACGGCAATCCTCAGCAGATCCAAATGCCCAATACAAGCCTCTGCAAAATTAGAGGAACACCTCAAGGTGGTAGAGGAATGGCTAGCAACCTGGCGTATCAGGGTCAACGAGCAGAAATGCAAACATGTTACATTTACGCTTAACAAAAGAAACTGTCCTGCTCTAATGCTAAACAACGTACCAGTTCCTCAAGCCGAGGATGTCACTTACCTTGGCATCCACCTAGACAGAAGACTAACTTGGCGCAAGCACATCGAAGCAAAAAAGTCACAGCTTAAACTGAAAGCAAGTAGCCTACATTGGATCATCAATGCTCGGTCCCCTCTACGTCTGGAATATAAAGTCCTCCTATACAACTCCGTACTGAAACCCATCTGGACTTACGGAGCCGTACTATGGGGGAAGGCAAGTACCAGCAATGTCGATATTATACAAAGAGCGCAGTCGAAAATTTTAAGATCAATCACGGGGGCCCCGTGGTATATACTGAAACCCATCTGGACTTACGGAGCCGTACTATGGGGGAAGGCAAGTACCAGCAATGTCGATATTATACAAAGAGCGCAGTCGAAAATTTTAAGATCAATCACGGGGGCCCCGTGGTATATACGGAACGACAACATTCAAAATGATCTAAATATACCTAGCGTAAAATCTGAAATAGGTAGTCAACAACTAAAGTATTCTGCGAAACTGGATGCACACCCAAATGTTCTTGCCAATTCCCTTACGCGAACTAATAATAGAACTCGTCTTAAAAGAAATGACAGACCAACCCAATAACAAGTGATTCGGGCCGCCTGCAATATCCCCAGGATTTATCTTAAGTACTAGATTAAGAAAAATATCTCAAACTTGTTGTTAAGCTCTAATTTAAGAGTAGATTCAACAAATATAAATTAAACGTTAAAAAAAAAAAAAAAAAAAAAAAATTATCGTGAAACATAATATTAGAGAGTTGATTACGCCTATAAACGACTGTGCCAAATTTGATCAAGATCGGATGACTATATCATATAGCTCCCATAGGAACGATCGGTCGAAAACAGTGACTTTTGTTAACAAATTCGTTATTTCCTACGATTGTAGGCCATTCTTTCGCAAACATAAGCCTTTTTAGATAAAACGTTCTTCCACATTGATGGCTAATAGGTAAGGAAAGAGTTACCAAAAAGTTGCAAGGGTATACAAACTTCGACGCGGTCGAAGTTAGCCCCGGCCCTCTGGTTTGATTTTGTATGACCATTTGCACATGTCGTTTACAAATAAAAAAGTTGATAGGTCGTTGACGTAATCCTATTTCGGCGGAAACTTTAGTTCGTCTTTTAATAAGGAATTCAAAAAGATTGCGTTTTCGGCGTTTGCATTTAAGACGTTCGCAAGTTCGAAGAAGCAAAGGCACCTACACACATAAATAAATACACACTTTGTTCGCAAGCGGCAGAACTTATTTCCTAAGAACCGATTAACGAAGAAATTGCAGAAATAGCTCGTTACAAATTGATGTGTTGGAATTGCGGTAAGTCAGGTCATCGTTTTAAAGATTGCTCAGGTCGTTATCAAAAATTACCTTTTCACGCGAGATATAAAAAGAAAATGTAAATGACCATGAAAATTATACCGCCATATTAGATTGTGGCGCAAGCATTAGTTGTGTAGGCAACAAAGCAGCCAATACCTTTCTGAGCCATTCTAAAGTAAACCAATACGTTTTAAGATTGTGCCGAGTTTAACTCAAAATGTCTAATTTGGCAAAAATTTCTGAAAAAATTTTGGTCTTTTAAAAAATTTATTAAGTTCACACCCAACAATTTCCCTTGCCTGTGTCTTGGTTGTACACATTTAATTGAACATAGCATAGACATCGGAAATGCGAAACCCGCGAAACAACGCCATTGGTCTGTCTCACCAGCGATCGAAGCTGTGATGTTTGCAGATGGAGAGGAAATAGTTTCGACCAGTGTTTGAAAATGCTATGCTACATCGGAGTTTTAAAACCATACACCCATAGGGTGAAATTTTTAAAAATATATTAAAGTCGCCAAAATGTATTTAACAGGCAGAAGGAAGCTTCTTCGACCCCTAAAGTATACATATATATTTTTGATCAGGATCAACAGCCGAGTCGATCTAGCCTTGTCCGTCTGTGCGCCGGTCTTTCCGTATGAACACCTAGATCGCGGAGACTGTAAAAGCTAGAGCCACTAAATTTGGTATGTAAAATCGTGTAGTATGTAAATTGGTCGAACTTATTTCAAATTTTTGACACGCCCCTTTCCGCGCCCGTTTATCTCCCGTGTTTTTCTACTTTCTGCAATCAAATGGCACCCTTAAATTTGACACTAATTTTCAGCAAATTACCAAATTTGATCAAAATCGAACAAAAAATAGCCGAGTTATGGTGGCTGTTGGGGGGCGCTATGGTGCTCGTATGCTTGTGTGAGCATATATTGAAGGACAGTTATTACAGATCATGCAGCATTGCAATGAATGATGAAGCAAATAGATCATTTGGCCGATGAGCTCGGTGGGTAAGTTCCTTTTCTTTAACACGTCGTAGTGGTTCGAAATACGTTGTAGCTGCTACCCTGTCTCGGTTTTCAGAGCCGGATGTGAGTGAATTAGAAGAATGCGGTCCACTTATTGATTTAAAGTCTAAGGAATTTCAGTGTGTAGAATATATGATTTGATTCAGAACATTCAGCAAAAACAAACTAGATTACCGGACTTACGAGTGATTGACAATTTTTAAGTTCAAGTATCCGATTCTTGGAAACTTCGAATACCTAGTTTTTTGACTAACGACTTGATATGTCGCTCGCATAATATTCCAGATTCAGCTCACGAAAACATGAGTAAGAGAGTGAACAGAAAAACCATTCCAAAAACTTTATACGGAGCCCATTCCAAGATCAAAAAAGGGAATTATAGGAATTCTTATTATAGTCGATCATTATACAAAGATTCACTTTTTGCACCGCTTGAAGAATTTTACTGAACAAATTGTACAATTTTTGCAAGATCATATAATTTATACCTTTGGAGTACCCGAAGTAGTCTTAACCGACAATGGATCTCAATTTCAATCCCAATCGAATCCCATTTTTGCCAGCTGTCTACTCGCCAGCGAACGTTTAAAAAGATCAGTTCTAGCCGCAGAAAAATATTTTTCTTCCCTTGATTTCCTGATACACTCAGCGCCAACAAACAAAATATACAAGGAAATTACGTACTGGATAGCTTATAATTATCAGTTTTTATACCCTTGCAAAAAGGGTATATTAATTTTGGTCAGAAGTGTGCAACGCATAGAACGAAGCATCTAAGACCATACAAAGTATATATATTCTTGATCAGCACGACGAGACGAGTTCAAATAGCCATGTCCGTCCGAACGTCCGAACGTCTGGATCAACGCAAACTCCTCCTAGACCGTAAGAGCTACAGAGCTGAAATTTTGCACGTAAGCTTGTATATACTGCAGGGGTTGTATATCTCGGATTCAGCCGGATCGGACCACTATATCATATAGCTCCCATACAAACCCCAAAGTCACGAACAGTGACTTTTATCAATTACTTCCTTATTTTCTGTGCTATTATCGTGAAACTTAATATTAGAGAGAGTCGCCTATAAACGACTGTGCCAAATTTGATCAAGATCGGATGACTATATCATATAGCTCTCATAGGAACGATCGGTCGAAAACAGTGACTTTTGTAAATAACTTCGTTACTTTTGATATGATCCGATTATTTTTCTTCTGCAATCCATCATCGATCACCGGCTAACTCACATGGCTCAGGAATGGATTCGACCTCGATGGATGGATTAATCGGGTAACAAAAAAATTATACAAAAAACGTTACACTCGGACGGGAAGATGGATTATGGAATTATCAATTAGCTGGTATATTAATTAGGATCTACCCACCCTACCTTGGGCCCCGTACTCCCTGGCAGCCCCCATGTTCTGTGGACTAGCCCGTCGTCATCTCACCCCCACATAGACAAGACTCTACTCAGACATTTCTCCTTTTTTTATCACACATATATTATATTAAACAATTTCACTTTTTTTTTACAATAATAACTGAGCCTAACCAGGGTACCACTGGGACGAATACAAATATAAATTAAATAAATAATATAAATAAACAAAATACAATTACTTATTCTAACAGCCTAATGTTGAGGTTAAATGGAAAAAAAAAACCTGGAGCACCCGGATCTGGGTGGCCGATTGGATCACGTCGAATTGGCTGTCCGAAGGCTCCTGTGTGTGTCCGTCCTGCGTCTCGCATGCAATTCTTGGTCTTCAAGGATGGGTGAGATGCTCCTTCTAGGCACACGCACTTTTCAGTTTTTTTTCTTCTCCAACTTAACAACTCCACGTGCCTTCTAGAACTTGACTCCCTTTTTTTTCTCGTCCTCTTCCTCTTTTTTTCCAAAAAAGACTCAACTCCTCCACTCTCTTAGATTCCTAAAAATTCAAATTTTGTTCCCGGAACCGGAACCGCTCCCAGAACTAGCTCGGTTCCCTTGGTTTTTTCCCGCCAAATTCCCAACTAATTTTCTAGCTAACGAGCCAGCACCATCGATAACAGCTGTATTGTTGTTTATCAATTATTTGGCCCATAACAGCACACTTCGGTTTTCGGTCTTACCAGGAAACAGGAGTGAAAAGTGGGCCTTGTCTAGGTTCTGAGGATCATTCTCGCCCAACGCAGGCCCTCGCCCACACCCTGAGATACCTTCTCTCAGTCAGCCGATCATATTTTTCCGCCACAATCATTAGTTAGCCGGGCAAAACTACAGGCATCTGCATCTACTGCTTCAAGTCCTTGGCGTGGAAAACTCCCAATCGGATGCCATGTAAGTTCTCTAATTCATACATGTTTTTGCCCACTGGTCTCATTATCCTGCATCGAGAATACCTTTTGCAGAATTTTGCATTTATATTTCGCCTGAAGTCGCTGAGAACGAAGTTGCGCTTCCACACCTCCTGTCCTGGTCGGTATTGTATCTCCCTAGCTTTTAAATTATACCTTTTTTTCGACTTTTCAAAGGCTTGATGGGCCCTGTCCACGATCTTTTCCTGGAGGATTTGCAATTGTTCTTCTCTGGGCAGTTGCTTAATTTCCACTGCCGCATCAGCATCCAGCTTCCGAGCCAATCGGTAGTCGCCCCCGTTGCGAAACATGTGTTGTCCAAACATCGCATAATACGGAGATGTTCCAATCGTTGAGTGCACCGCGCTTCTCAGTGCCGCTTGTATCTCTGGTATCTTTACATCCCAATGCGTGTGATCCTCGCCAACATGTGTTCTTATCGCCGCCAAAATAGACTGATTCACCCGCTCCGACGCGTTTGCCTGGGGTGAATAGGCTGCTGTCCGCGTATGTGTGATCCCGAAACGCGAAACCATTTCCTCGAAGTCCTTGGAGGTAAACTGTTTCCCGTTGTCGGTGTGTACTATCTCCGGTACTCCAAACGTGTTAAAGAGTTCCTCCCTCAAGAACTTTATTGTCGCTGCGGACGTCGCTTTTAACATAGTTTTGAGCCACACAAACTTAGTAAAGTGATCCAACACTATTAGAATATAGGCATTACCGTTCCGGGATCGTGGATATTTGCCCAGGAAGTCCAGATACAGCTTCTGTATCGGCCGCGACGTGCACACCTCTGCTCCCATAGTTGGTCTGGTCGTCTGCGTGGTATGTTTCGCCTCCTTACACGTATCACATGCAGCAATGTAATTTTTGACTTGCACGGCCATTCGTGGCCAATAGTAAAACTGTTTAAGCCTGCCGAGCGTTCGTGCGACTCCACCGTGCATCGCCTTTCGCTATCATGCGCTTGCTGTATGAGTGTATGGGTCAATGCCTCTGGTATCCACAATTTCCACGCCACATCCCCGATTTCATTATCGGTAATCCGCATCCTCTTCAGCACCAATCCGTCTTCTGCATGTAGGTCCGGTAATTTATCTGGATTGGACAGCACGCACTTGTATCGTTGCCGGTACTCCTCGCTTTCAAATTCGGTAGTCTCAAAATCAAAAAAATTCAATTCCTCGATTACCGCGGTCCGCGACAACATATCTGCCACCACGTTGTCCTTTCCTTTCTTATGCTCTATCACGAAATCGTATGACTGAAATGCCAATGACCAGCGAGCTAATCTCCCATTTAAATCTTTCAGCGTCATCAACCACTGGAGACTCGAATGATCTGTGATGACGGTAAACGGCATAAGCTCTACATATGGACGGAATCTCTCTATCGCCTTGACTGCTGCTAAACATTCCTTCTCCGTTACCGTATAATTTAACTGGGCTCCTCGTAGCTTCTGTGAAAAGAATGAGATAGGCCTCTCGTTTCCTTCGTCATCCTGCTGGAACAGGGCAGCTCCCAATCCTACATGGCTCGCATCACACTGAATGAAGAATCTGCGGCTAAAATCAGTATGTACTAATACTGGAGCGTTGGTTAGGGCTTGTTTAAGTAAATTAAATGACTCGGTAGCCTCCTTTGTTAACTTGAATTTTCCTTTCGATTTCAGGCAATCGGTCAACGGTGCTGCTTTTCTGCAAAGCCTTGGACGAATCGACGATACCAGCCGGCCGTCCCTAGAAAGCTACGGAGCTGTCTCACCGTGTTTGGCAATGGAATTTCCGTGATCGCTTTCACTTTATCGGGATCCGTCTTTAATTTTCCATCTCCGATCACAAATCCCAGGTATTTAAGGAATCTGAAGCAAAATTTTGATTTTTTTAATCCGATAGTTAGATTGGCCTTCTTCAAACATTCAGCTACTGCCTTCAGATGCTCCATGTGCTCTTCAAATGTGCGGGATATAATCAGAAGATCATCCAGATATACGAATACGTGGCTTCTCAAGCCTTGGGGAATGACCTTATCCATGAGTCGGCATAAGCGCTGCGCCGCATTGCAAAGCCCGAAAGGCATTCTGCGGAACTGATACAGCGGGCGCCCCGGGATGGTAAATGCCGTGTATTTCCGACTTTCCACCTCCAACTCTACTAGCCAGAACGCGTGCCTTAGGACAACACTACTAATGAAGATCGTATCCTCGACCCGGCTCAGAATGGACTGAATATTTTGCAACGGGTAAGCATCTTTGATTGTTACTTTATTCAATTTCCGTGCATCTAAGCAAAGTCTATTTTTCCCAGGTTTCTGCACCAATGTTACCCTATTGTTCCACGGGCTTTCGCTCAGTTCGATCACTCCCAATTTGAGCATTTCGTCGACCTCTTGGAACAACAACTTCTGCTTTGGTGGTGATACTGGATAGAATCTCTCTTTCACTGGCACTGTATCCAGCACCAGTTGGATCGTGTGCTCTTCTAATGTGTTACGTCCGAGTCCACATTTCTCATATGCCTGAAACTGCTCACAGACTTCTGCCAGGACCTCTTGTTGCGTCGTTGAGGACATGTGGTTCCACCGGCTCCTTTTTGGAATTAAACTCCTCATCCTCGATGGACAACTCCTCTACTCCCAAGAGATCAGGTGCGAGCTCGAATTTGCGCCAGAAATCTATGCCTAAGTATAACCTTTGACGCAGTGACGGGCACAGGTACAGCGTCATTTCTTGTGTTCTACCTCGATACGTCATATGCACATCCACCTTTCCCGTTATAGCATGATTCACTCTTCCTGCCGTTTGAACTTTCGAGTAATATGTTTTTCTTTTTAATTCCAGTTTATTCACCAGACCTTCACATCCGTCGCCCAGGAAACTCACTGAAGCTCCCGTGTCTAGCAGACCTTCTACGTGAAACTTGCATCTTTACCGTAGCGAATGCCCGATTCTCCTTTTGCCTTGACACTGCTTCTAAGGCCGAACAAACCTGTTTTGTTCTTCGTTGTCTGTACCGCTCTCTCACACGCTTGACTCGGTTAGACATGGCCTTTTTCTTATTGGTTCCTTCTACCAATCCCAATGGGTTCCGTTTTTCACTAAATTGCTGGTGAGAATATGCTGATATGGGTAGGTTAGATTGTTTATATTCTAATTTATTATATATTGGCCTTAATCTATTAATAATATCTATTTTGGAGGTTTTCACTCGTTCTTCCGCGGCCCTGAGCGCAACTCCTCCTTCGTTTTGCTCCGCATCGCGTTTCCCGCCTGGCATTTGGGGCATTTGGGTAACACTACTCCTGGTAGTCCGCATTTGTAGCAGAATGTCTTGCGAACTACACTCTCGCACTCCCAAAATGTATGGCCCTTCTCCGCACAGTTCCAACAGGCGAGTTCTGGCCGATCTTTGCTGCCTTCGCGTGGCTTATACACCGCATCAACAAACTCCACTTCATGACCTTCGGGCTCGGCCAAAACCGCTTCGTGTAGTTGATGCCGATCCCTCTGCACTCTATGCGGCTCCGCTCCTCCCGATGCACGAGACCATCTAGTTGCCAAGAGTCTCTCCGCCTCATGGCATTCCTCTCGCAACTTCTCCAGGTTTGTTATCCATATTGGATGAATAATTTTCGATATACTGTCTTTGATATTAACCTTAATTACTCTGATCAGGTCATGGTTCGAGAAGTTGCTTTCTAAGCGTGATCGGAGGCTAAACATCGCTTGGAGGTATTCATCCACGCTTTCTCCTGTCCTTTGTCGCCGCTCTCGCAACTCACGTTCCCGCTCAAAGTTTGATCGTTGCGTCTGGAATCTCTGCTGCAGTGCGTGCTTCATATTTGGCCAATCTGCTGGTCCTGCTGAGCGTACGTGCATCCAGTACCAGTCCTTAGCCTGCCCTTCTACCAAGCAGTGGAAATCTCGCAGTACTTCGCCCCAACTTACTTGGTACGCCGTCTGTAAGTGCTCCAGACGAAATATAAATTCATTTACTGGCATTCCTTTTGATCCTCCATCAAAAACTAGACCCCATCTTCTCGGATGTACGATTTCGGGACGCTGTTCCGTTGTTATTGGCACTCCAGATTGTTGCCTCGTATCTTCAGGCCAATGACAGGAAGATCGTTGTGGTGGACGACTTTCCAGATTCTCACGTTGCTGTCGCTCCAATACTCGATGGTCTATGGCTTCTGTAGGATGGATTGAAGCCCTCTCTCCTTGGACATTGGTGGATCTCATCGTGGTGGATTGCTGAGCCGCTTCTTGAACCGCCTCCCGAATCTGCTGTGCTACAGCTAGATTTATAGCCGATGTGATTTCCGTGGGTAGGGCTGGCCGTGGGTTTTCCGGTCCCATATATGATCCACCTTCTGGTGCCTGGTGAATCATTCTTGTTCCCATATTATGTTTTGGGATTGCCCCGCTGCCCCCTACGGCACCATCCTCTTCGTTGATCTTTCGGTCTGTTGACATGTTGAAGTCTGTCGGCGGTGAAACGTTTGAAATTCGTGAGTCTGCACGGTTTTCTGATTGGGATCGAGTTATTGGCGGACCCATTACCTCTGTTCCTCTATTCTTTAAGTATTCTGAGCTTCTTCTAAATTTTCTGATTTTTGATATCCTATCTCTTTCTTCTACTGACATTCCTTTCTATTTGTTCTACGCTTTGATTGTTTCTTTTTTTTTTTTTTCTTTTTATTTATTCTTTGTTAATGGAGGTGAGATGATTCCAGAACTTTAATCCCCTGAACTTGATCCTATTTCTTTGATTTTAATTTCCTCTATACCCATCATTCCGTACTATTGACCTTTACCATTTCAATAATTCATTTCAGGTCGGACATCTATGTGATCTCTTCTTTGAAATCTCCACGGTTCACGGCTGAATTGTTTCTATGCTGATTCTGGTCTTAGATAAGTATCTAATCTTATGCCGTGCTACTTCAATATTAAAAAGGATCTGTTTCTCTTCTTTCTTTTTCAGAACCAGACTAAGTTATGCCTTCTTAATGCTAGCAGTACTTAGGACATTTAATTTGTTATACTCTTCCGTTTGTTTCTTTGTTTTAAATTTTTATTTTTTTAATTGGGCGCCATTTGTTATGATCCGATTATTTTTCTTCTGCAATCCATCATCGATCACCGGCTAACTCACATGGCTCAGGAATGGATTCGACCTCGATGGATGGATTAATCGGGTAACAAAAAAATTATACAAAAAACGTTACACTCGGACGGGAAGATGGATTATGGAATTATCAATTAGCTGGTATATTAATTAGGATCTACCCACCCTACCTTGGGCCCCGTACTCCCTGGCAGCCCCCATGTTCTGTGGACTAGCCCGTCGTCATCTCACCCCCACATAGACAAGACTCTACTCAGACATTTCTCCTTTTTTTTATCACACATATATTATATTAAACAATTTTACTTTTTTTTACAATAATAACTGAGCCTAACCAGGGTACCACTGGGACGAATACAAATATAAATTAAATAAATAATATAAATAAACAAAATACAATTACTTATTCTAACAGCCTAATGTTGAGGTTAAATGGAAAAAAAAACCTGGAGCACCCGTATCTGGGTGGCCGATTGGATCCCGTCGAATTGGCTGTCCGAAGGCTCCTGTGTGTGTCCGTCCTGCGTCTCGCATGCAATTCTTGGTCTTCAAGGATGGGTGAGATGCTCCTTCTAGGCACACGCACTTTTCAGTTTTTTTTCTTCTCCAACTTAACAACTCCACGTGCCTTCTAGAACTTGACTCCCTTTTTTTTTCTCGTCCTCTTCCTCTTTTTTCCAAAAAAGACTCAACTCCTCCACTCTCTTAGATTCCTAAAAATTCAAATTTTGTTCCCGGAACCGGAACCGCTCCCAGAACTAGCTCGGTTCCCTTGGTTTTTTCCCGCCAAATTCCCAGCTAATTTTCTAGCTAACGAGCCAGCACCATCGATAACAGCTGTATTGTTGTTTATCAATTATTTGGCCCATAACACTTTTAACGTGATTGCTTTCAAATTAAACATTTCTTTATTTAATATATCTGTTAATGACTGTCGAATTTGATAAAGATCGGGTGACTATATCAAATAGCTCCCATAGGAACGATCGGTGGAAAACAGTGACTTTGATCAATATCTTCGTTATTGCTATGATTGTAGGCCATTCTTTCGCAAACATAAGGCTTTTTAGATAAAACGTTCTTCCACACTGATGGCTCGGGTCGTTATCGAAAATTACCTTTTCACGCGAGATATAAAAAGAAAATGTAAATGACCATGAAAATTATACCGCCATATTAGATTGTGGCGCAAGCATTAGTTGTGTAGGCAACAAAGCAGCCAATACCTTTCTGAGCCATTCTAAAGTAAACCAATACGTTTTAAGATTGTGCCGAGTTTAACTCAAAATGTCTAATTTGGCAAAAATTTCTGAAAAAATTTTGGTCTTTTAAAAAATTTATTAAGTTCACACCCAACAATTTCCCTTGCCTGTGTCTTGGTTGTACACATTTAATTGAACATAGCATAGACATCGGAAATGCGAAACCCGCGAAACAACGCCATTGGTCTGTCTCAGCAGCGATCGAAGCTGTGATGTTTGCAGATGGAGAGGAAATAGTTTCGACCAGTGTTTGAAAATGCTATGCTACATCGGAGTTTTAAAACCATACACCCATAGGGTGAAATTTTTAAATATATATTAAAGTCGCCAAAATGTATTTAACAGGCAGAAGGAAGCTTCTTCGACCCCTAAAGTATACATATATATTTTTGATCAGGATCAACAGCCGAGTCGATCTAGCCTTGTCCGTCTGTGCGCCGGTCTGTCCGTATGAACACCTAGATCGCGGAGACTGTAAAAGCTAGAGCCACTAAATTTGGTATGTAAAATCGTGTAGTATGTAAATTGGTCGAACCTATTTCAAATTTTTGCCACGCCCCTTTCCGCGCCCGTTTATCTCCCGTGTTTTTCTACTTTCTGCAATCAAATGGCACCCTTAAATTTGACACTAATTTTCAGCAAATTACCAAATTTGATCAAAATCGAACAAAAAATAGCCGAGTTATGGTGGCTGTTGGGGGCGCTATGGTGCCCGTATGCTTGTGTGAGCATATATTGAAGGACAGTTATTACAGATCATGCAGCATTGCAATGAATGATGAAGCAAATAGATCATTTGGCCGATGAGCTCGGTAAGTTCCTTTTCTTTAACACATCGTAGTGGTTCGAAATACGTTGTAGCTGCTACCCTGTCTCGGTTTTCAGAGCCGGATGTGAGTGAATTAGAAGAATGCGGTCCACTTATTGATTTAAAGTCTAAGGAATTTCAGTGTGAAGAATATATGATTTGATTCAGAACATTCAGCAAAAACAAACTAGATTACCGGACTTACGAGTGATTGACAATTTTTAAGTTCAAGGATCCGATTCTTGGAAACTTCGAATACCTAGTTTTTTGACTAACGACTTGATATGTCGCTCGCATAATATTCCAGATTCAGCTCACGAAAACATGAGTAAGAGAGTGAACAGAAAAACCATTCCAAAAACTTTATACGGAGCCCATTTCAAGATCAAAAAAGGGAATTATAGGAATTCTTATTATAGTCGATCATTATACAAAGATTCACTTTTTGGACCGATTGAAGAAATTTACTGAACAAATTGTACAATTTTTGCAAGATCATATAATCTATACCTTTGGAGTACCCGAAGTAGACTTAACCGACAATGGATCTCAATTTCAATCCCAATCGAATCCCATTTTTGCCAGCTGTCTACTCACCTCAAGCTAACGCCAGCGAACGTTTAAAAACATCAGTTCTAGCCGCCGAAAAATATTTTTCTTCCCTTGATTTCCTGATACACTCAGCGCCAACAAACAAAATATACAAGGAAAGCTTATAATTATCAGTTTTTTGACTTGATATGTCGCGAAAACATGAGTAAGAGAGTGACCAGAAAAACCATTTGCTGAAATCTCTAAAATTTAGTTTTTGTTAGTATCTCTACTAAAACTTATTATATTTAAATTTATTATAATTTCAGATAGAAGCATTTATTTTCTTACACATTAAATTTTAACGAAATGTATACAGACGAATTTTAAACAGCTGGTCTAGTAAGACTTAACATTTTGAGATTCAAAAATTTCAGACTTGAAAAACAATGGAACCCAAAATAAATTAAACTATTGAATAAGAGGGACTATGTAAAACTAGTAGTATAAACAAAAGCTTACTTGTTACATGTTATTAATTATTGTAGAAAATATAGAATAAAAAAAATTATCGAAGGAATATCAAATAAATCAGGTTAATATTTTTTTTTTTTTTAATTATTTATCTTATTTCAAGTTCTTTTTTTTTTTTAATTTGTTAGGTTTATTTTAAATTTTCAAGCTGCAAGTCAAACATTATTTATGGAAATCGTTTTCTTTTTTTAGAGCGAAGCTCTCTTAGGCACGTCGCGGTAGGAAATTATTTTTAAAAATCGTCAGACGTCAGATCTACAGCGCGTCAGATTTTTTTTCTTGTAGCGCAATAAAACGATAATTTATCCATTAACTTCTACATGCCAATGTAGTTCTGAAGGTGTGTGCACACGGCCCGTCGTTCAAATGATGTAGAGGTCGTCGAATATATTTTTTTTTTTTTTTAAATTACATGCTTTTATTATAAATATGTACATACATATGCAAATATACATTTTATCTAAATAAATCATATGTACTTATATATATATATATTTTGTATAATAATTATGTTAACAAATTTTTTAGAGTATATGTATGTATGTATGTATATATATATATGTATATATGTAAGTTAAGCACTTCTATCATAACAAGGAGTCAAGTACTTATACCATAAAACCCAAGTCCGTCAACACATCCCCATTGGCCGATCCTATTTCATCATCACAAGCAATTCCCATCGGTCAACCCCACTCAGTCGTCACATGCCCATTTGTCGCATGATCGCCTGTCTCAAATAACAGTCCAATCGCTAGGATAAACAACAAGCCTGATACCCAGAATCACTCCACAAATTTCGGCAATAAACAAAGAATGGTCCTTGGCACTTGTGTAAACAAAGAATGGTCCCACGCTCTTAGTGGACTATTGGACTCAGCCAACGCCGCCGCCTGCGACGACGTCAATTATCCAAGCCTTCATCCAACATAATCAAATCATAGAAAATCAGTCTTAAGCCTAAGTCCAAACCATCCGGTAAACTTCGCTTTAGCTCCGCGGAATTCACTCAGTCAGAATCTTTCAGTTATCATTAAGTTGTAATTGTAAAGTGACTTTAAATAAAAATTGTATTTTTTTATACCGTGAGTGAAGGAAGTGTTTAATTGGCGCCCGAGCAGGGACCCTGCTAAATAAAACTTGATCGAGTGTTAGTGAAAGATATCAGTGGTCGTGACCGAGAAAACGCGTTAAATGCCTTAAAGTGTCAACGAAATAAAAACACTATATTGAACTACACTAATAATTAGACAGGGTCAAATTTATCGCGAACACCGTAAGTGGTAGCATTTTAATCACCAACCATATCCATTTGGGTTTATTTAACGAACCCAACAAACCTATAACTTTCTTCTTATTACCTAATTTGAATCCGTTCCATGGGATTCTAGGTAATGACACACTAAGAGAATTAAACGCCATTATTGATATAGGGAAAGATCTATTATTTGTCAACAACTCTCACGTTGTTAAAGTAAAGCAGATGCGAGCTCATCAGGTCCATACGATCGAATCAGAGGAGCTCACCAATCAGCAGAAACTAGGGTTAAAGGCACTCCAAGAGGAGTACGAATCGCTTTTCGCAGACCCAAATAAGAAGTTGACTTATGCTACTAATGTCCAAGGAGAAATCCGAACGACAACAGACACTCCAGTCTACGCCAAACATTATCCGTACCCAGCTTCTCTCAAAGAAGTAGTAGAAGACCAGCTACAAGAATTACTACGAGATGGTATAATACGACACTCACGGTCGCCCTATAATTAACCTGTATGGATAGTCCCTAAAAAGAGCGACAGCCTTGGGAATAAGAAATATAGGATGGTCATTGATTACAGAAAGCTCAATGCAGTTACAGTTTCGGATAAGTATCCTATCCCTGAAATCGGAGAAATGGTTGCGCAGTTGGGCAACAATAAGTATTTCTCTGTTCTTGATCTAAAGAGCGGATTTCATCAGATTTCCCTTAAGGAATCTGATATTGAAAAAACAGCATTTTCTATAAATGGAGGGAAATATGAGTTCACAAGACTCCCCTTCGGTCTAAAAAATCCCCATCAATATTCCAAAGAGCTCTCGATGACATTTGGAAAAATTTGCTATGTCTACATTGATGATATAATAATATTCAGTAAATCTGAGGAAGAGCATTTCAGACATCTAGCTCTAGTATTTTCTACCTTGTCCAAAGCAAATATGAAGGTCCAAGTAGATAAATACAAATTCCTAAGACACAGTGTTGACTTCCTAGGAGTAGTTATCTTAAGGGAAGGAGTTAAAACCAATGCAGAGAAAATTCAAGCCATTAAAAAGTTCCCCATACCAAAGAACCTAAAACAACTAAGGTCCTTCCTGGGATTAGCTAGTTATTACAGAAGATTTATCAAAGATTTTGCTAAGTTAGCTAGACCCTTGACGGCGTTATTGAGAGGAGAACATGGCAGAGCTAAAAAGAATGTCTCAAGCAAGATTGAAATCCGATTCGGTGAAGCCGAACTCGATGCCTTTGAGAAAGTAAAAAATGCACTACTATCACAAGATGTGATGTTAGCATACCCTGATTTTAAACCAGAGTTCCATCTAACCACTGATGCTTCAAACTTTGCATTAGGAGCTTCTCTAGAACAGAACGGTAGACCCATTACATTCCTTTACCGTGCGTTATCCAAGGCCGAAGAAAATTATGCTACAAATGAAAGAGAAATGCTAGCAATAGTATGGGCATTGGATAAGTTAAGGATGTATGTATACGGCAAACCCAAGGTGATCATTTACACTGACCACCAGACTCTCACTTATGCTCTCAGCCCGAAAACAACAACACAAAGCTGAAGAAATGGAAAAGTTACCTGGAGGAATATAACTACGAGTTTAAATATAAGCCGGGTAGCTCAAATGTGGTAGCAGACGCACTCTCTAGAAACCCTACCAGCATAAATGCTAGCAGTACGTCAGCTACAGCCCATAGTGATGAAAGCTCAGGTCATGAACTCATTCCAGCAATGGAAATCCCCATCAATGTCTTTAAAAACCAATTGTTTATCCTCACTGGTGATAACGAATCCACTACCTTTGAAATACCGTTCCCTACATATCATAGACATACAATAGTGAGAAGCAATTATTCCGAAGAAGATCTTGTAACCATCTTGAAAGAAAAAATGGATCCCAGAATAGTTAATGGTATTTTTACTTCCGAAAGTATCATGGGAAAAATTCAAGAAATATTTCCAGAGCATTTTAGGAATTACAAGGCAAGATTCACGCATATTCAAACTATAGATGTCCATGATCAGATTCAACAACAAGATATCATAATAAAAGAACACCTCAGATCACATAGAAATTCCGTTGAAAATAAAAAACAAATTTTATCTGAATATTTTTTCCCCGGTATGAAGAAAAAGATAGAAGCAATAGTAAACTCTTGCCAAACGTGCAAACTCTCTAAATACCAAAGACACCCTCCGAACCAAGAAATACAACCAACCCCTATTCCGAAATATCCAGGTGAAATTATTCATATAGATTTATATTCCACCCAAAATAAGATTATTTTAACCGCAATAGACAAATTTTCTAAATACGCGCAAGTTAAACTCGTAAACTCAAAAGCAGCAGAACATCTTAAAGTACCCTTACGTGAGTTGTTAATAGCCTTCGGTATGACAAAAACCATGGTGATGGATAACGAAAAGGCTTTAAATTCCGCATCAATAAAATTTCTTTTGAATAATCAGTTAGGTATACAAGTCCACACTACTCCACCATATACTTCGTCTAGCAACGGCCAAGTAGAAAGATTTCATTCAACATATACAGAAATAATGAGATGCTTGAAGATAGAGCACCCCGAAATGGAATTCGAGGATTTAATATTCAAAGCCGCTGACGAATATAATAAAACCATCCATAGTACCACCAACAAAAAGCCAATAGAAGCATTTTTTGGAACAAATTTAATCCATAATCCAGAAAAATTAGCACTTGAAAGGGAAAAGATTTCAGAAACCATTTTAAAGAAGCAAAATAAGGACCTAGGGTACCATAATAAAACAAAAAAACCCGTCAAAATCTACGATCCAGGTGAAATCATCTACGTTAGGATTAATAAACGGCTAGGCTCGAAACTAACGTCTAGATATAAAAAAGAAATAGTAGCCGAAGATCTTAATACCAAGATTAAAACCAGGTCAGGAAGGATAGTTCATAAAAACCACTTGAAGTATTGATAAACATCCTCTTCCGACAGATTGCTCATGTTACCACTTTGCTGGGGTCACACAACCATACTAGACTATACTAAGTCAAGAGTGGTCATGTTGGAAACCGGGTTAGCCGCGCGACAGAACGGAACGTTTAAAATCATTCACGTCATCGAATTAGAAAAATATCAAATGGCCATATCCGTTCTAAAAAAAGTCGTTAAGAATTCATCAAACCTTAGTCCGTATCAACCATTTTTGGCCTATGAGATAACTCGGATACAGAACGAATTGAGGAGGCTTCAGCCGATGAAATTCAGAAACAAAAGATCGCTTGATATACTTGGCACGGCTTGGAAATGGTTAGCGGGCACACCTGATCACGAGGATCATAAGATTGTGGTAGATAAGATCAATGAACAATTAGAAAACAATAATCGGGCAGGTCATTATTAATAATCTAATAGAAAATAAGATAAACGATTTAATTAAGATAACTAATACCATATTAATTAGAGGTAAACCCGAATACAATAATAAGTCAGACGAAATTCAAATTACCAAATTTAAATTGAGTCTTTTAGGAGAAGAAATAACAAATATTATTTACGCAATTGATTGGGCTAAGGCCAATACCGTAAACTCATTAATACTGTCCTCTGCTGAAATAGATTTTATTGACACAATTAAAGAAGAGAGCCTAACATTTGTAAACATTGAAGAACTAATAGAGTTTGCCGAGGCCAGCATAGCCTCAGACGGTAAATCACTCCTTTATATTGTTAGCCTACCCAGAGTAATTAATGAAATTTGTAAACAAATCCTTGCAACACCAATTAAATATCAAAAATTTATAGAAGAAATAGACTATGAGAATATCATGAAATGTAACGGGTTAATCAACAAGAATAAATGTAAAATTCATAATGGTAAGACAATCTGTAAACTGGAAGATCTGACTAATTTAGAAAACAGTAAATGTGTAGGAGCCTACTTGCAAAGAAGGAATCCACAATGTAAGGCCATCAACAACCAGCACGTAAAATCACATTCGGAAATAATGCCCGGTACCTTGCTGCTGAACCAATTTCAAGGAGACATCAACATCAATGGAGAAAACATTACCCTAGAAGGCACCTTCATAATTCAAGCGGAAAACGCGACAGTCGTCATAGAAGACTCCTGGTATATTGTGAAGACACGCTTTGAAGTCGAGGTTCAACCGCCGCTGTTGCAATTACTATCAGATAAGCAGCAAAGAGGAGAAAGGTTATCTCTGGAAATGATCAAGGAACTACACATCAATAATACTAATAATCTCGAGAGAATCCAAAGAAACAACTTGATTATGTCTTCGTCAAGCTGGATTATTCTAACCCTTCTGGCAGCTGCAATGATAACATATTACATCATCAAAAAATTCTGCAGCCACGAAACAGGCAACCATGGTCCACCAATGGAAGTCTCAATCGCGCCAGTTCAATATGTTGTTGCGACCGAGGACGTCCGCACTTGAAGGGGGAGGAGTTAAGCACTTCTATCATAACAAGGAGTCAAGTACTTATACCATAAAACCCAAGTCCGTCAACACATGCCCATTGGCCGATCCTATTTCATCATCACAAACAATTCCCATCGGTCAACCCCACTCAGTCGTCACATGCCCATTTGTCGCATGATCGCCTGTCTCAAATAACAGTCCGATCGCTAGGATAAACAACAAGCCTGATACCCAGAATCACTCCACAAATTTCGGCAATAAACAAAGAATGGTCCTGAACACTTGTGTAAACAAAGAATGGTCCCACGCTCTTAGTGGACTATTGGACTCAGCCAACGCCGCCGCCTGAGACGACGTCAATTATCCAAGCCTTCATCCAACATAATCAAATCATAGAAAATCAGTCTTAAGCCTAAGTCCAAACCATCCGGTAAACTTCGCTTTAGCTCCGCGGAATTCACTCAGTCAGAATCTTTCAGTTATCATTAAGTTGTAATTGTAAAGTGACTTTAAATAAAAATTGTATTTTTTTATACCGTGAGTGAAGGAAGTGTTTAATTTGTACATATATGAACGTGAAACTTTATGTATATGTATAACTTTATTATATGTACCTATGTATGTATGTAAGTAATGTAGATTTTTCTCATTTAGCTTTGAAAACGCAGGCATCTATGTATATACAACCATGTAAATGCATTCATATGTATGTACATATGTATGTATGTGGGACTGTTAGTGCAATCCCACTTTTTCCTCCCGAATTTCTAGGCCGTTTTTTCTCACAATCAATCAGTTTTATTCAACATTATTTCTTTATATATTTATCACTTAATTACCACATAACTACACTCTTCTTATTCGAGCAGCCACGAGGAGCACAACCGGTCGACACAACTTGACGCCATAAAACTCTTTTCTCAATTGATATCGATGGTTTGTCATCGATATCGTTGATAAACTTTAAATTATGCACCTCTGAACTGGTTCAGTACAATCGACCGCTTCTCGTCTCTCGACCCATTCCCACATTCGGCCGGACTGACTTATCATTCGCCTCGAATGTTGAATCGTCTGATGAATTCACTTGACCATTCCACGACTTCATATACTCTGCGACAGTTGAGGTTTTCCCAGGACCTTCGTGGTCTCCTACCTTTTCTACGTCATAGCGTCCATGAGACTTAACTTTCACCACCCTATATGGTCCAAATATTTAGCCTTAAGTCTTAATCCTGAACCATATTGCGTTCGCTTAATTGCTACCAAATCATCGATTTTATACTCAACTACCTTTTTGCGTTTTTTGTTATAACTTTTACGATTCTCCTCTTGGATTCTCTCAATATTATGCTGAGCTTCCTGACGAACGTTAGTGCGTTCAATTTCTAGCTCTTCTATGGCTTCCTCTTCCAAAAGTTCTTGTAACTCAGGGAAACTATTAGTCCTCATCTCAACCCCGGTTAATAATTTAAATGGCGACACTTTTGTGCTTCTAGGAGGGGTACTATTGATTTCTTGCTGCACTCTTTCAACGTACCTATACCACATAGTCGGTTTTTCATAACAAAGTTTTGTTAGCATAGGAATAATTATCTTATGGATACGTTCAACTTGACCATTTCCCTAGGTACTCCGGTTGCTATCATTAAATGCTGAATGTTTTGCTCTTTACAATAATCTCCGAACTGGTGAGAAACAAATGCTGCACCTCTATCTGATATAATACGCCCTGGATTTCCAAAAACTGATGCTTGACGCCTAAGTCTATCTACTACCGCTTCTGATGCCGTATTTTTTGTTGGATAGAGCCACACAAATTTCGAAAACGCGTCGACAACTACAAATAGATAGTTGTAACTCTTCGCTGTCGGATCCATAGGCCCTTCATGATCAACATGATAAGTCCCTAAAGGTTTAACTTCTTTATTTATTAAAGCTAAGAAACCTTCTTTCTTGCCTGCTTTACCTTCCGAAACAATGCATTCGATACAATTTTTTACAATCTCAGAGGCCTTTTGGAACAACTTCGGTATGTAAAACTTTCTCTCAACTTACTCTTGAGTTCTTTTGGCCGAAAAATGACCCTTTCTATGTGCAATCTTAATTAATTCCTCTGCCATAAGTGATGGGACTACAATTAAATCCTTAATGGGATCCTTGTACAAAACACCGTTTTTTATAAAGAAATCTTCATAAGTCTGATGCTCTAAAACAGCTGTCACTGCCCTAATCCAATCATCACTAGCCTGAGCTATTTTAAGTCTGTGATGCATTGAATCCTCTAACATTAAACAGGACATACGACTTAGAGCATCTACATGCTTCATTTTACTGCCACTTCTATGTTCAATTTCATACTTGAATTCTTGAAGAAATAAAGCCCAACGCGAAACTCTTACTGGAATGTCTCTTTTTTTCATTGTCATTGCAAAAGCATTGCAATCTGTTATGATTTTGAATTCTATTCCTAGTAAATATACGCGCCACTTCTTCAACGCCTCCACTATTGCTAACACTTCCAATTCGTATGAGTGATATTTTTCTTCCGCAGGCTTGGTTTTCCGGCTGAGATATTGTACTGGATGGAATAACTGATCATCGCTATCTTTTTGTAGAAGAACTCCTCCGTAACCAAACATGGACGCATCAGTGTGTACTTCAGTTACTGCCTTTGAGTTATACAATCGTAAAACTGGTGCGCTAATCAAGGCTGCCTTTAGCTGTTCAAATGCGATTTGATGATCGTCACCGAACACAAACGTTGCATCTTTTCTTAACAAGTCTGACAGTGGTTTCGCTATCAATGCATAAGACTCTATGAAACGACGAAAATATGAAGTTAGCCCAAGAAACCTTTGTACACTCTTGTAATTCTGTGGTTTTGGGTAATTTTTCACCGCCTGTGTTTTTGCTTTAGAAGGCCTTTTTAGAACCCTTTTCGACAATGTATCCCAAAAACTCTATAATTTCTTTTAAGAACTGACACTTCTGCCATTTAATGCGCAAACCAAACTCAGATGCCCTATTTAACACACATTTCAGCTTGTAAATTCCTTCTTTAATATCCTTTGAAGGAATAATTAGATCATCCATATATGTTACGACTGTGCCATCTCTAATCAAATCAATAAATGTTGCAAAGATGTAGCGGGAAACACATGAGGGGAATTCGAAATTCCAAATGGGACATACAAAAATTCGAACTGACCGCTATGTGTCACAAAAGCAGTATACTTCCTTGAGTTGGGCTCCACAGGAACATGAAAATATCCATTTTCAAGATTCAAGGTTGTAAACACTGTATTACCCTGCAATCTCTCAATTACATCATCTATAAGTGGCATTGGCAAATGTTCTCTTTACAATCTTAGCATTCAAACGTCTATAATCACAGCAATGTCTTTTTCCTCCATCCTTTTTTGGAACAAGAACTATAGCAGACGCATATTCTGATGTACTTGGTTGAATGATACCCTCGGCTAACCATTTTTCTACTGTTGAGTCCACGATACCTTTATCAACGAAAGATAAACGCCTTGGCCGTTCGTATACTGGGCATTCGTCACTTAATAATATTTTCATTTCGACTGGACTCTTCTTTGAAGACTGTGGTACATAACTCTTAATAAGCTGCTTGACTTCTTTGACGTCCGATTTAGTTAAATGGCACAAATCTATTTCACTCTTTTCTTCTTCAGCTAATAAACACAAACTCTCAAATTCCTGTAACATACCCTTCGGAGTTTTCACTTCTTCATTGTGTACAGTTTCTTTCGCTTCTGTGTTTGGCATCACTTCTTCTTCTCTAGGCTTAAAAGTAGCATTTCCTTTTGTGATAACCAAATTACCTAATTCTAAAATGTTGTTTCCAATCACTACTTCGTAGTCAATATCCTCTTTTCTATAAACGTGGAACGTTAAGGGCCATTGAAGACCATCAATAGTCACCTGCGCTTCAAAACTACCTATAGTATTTAGCTCACTTTTACACACTCCCAATAAACGGTTTCGTTCATCGTTTAATTCTATACCATGAAGTTTTCTGATAATATCATCTCTTATTAAACATAGATCACATCCTGTATCTATGAGTGCAGACAGATCAACGTTTCCACATGATATTGTTTTGAAAATAGCTTTTCCTTTTACATTGATTTCTTTTGACATTGTACTAGCCCTACTGTATTCCTTTTTAGTATCTAATTTACGTGTCGGGCATACTGATGCTTTATGCCCTATCTGATCGCATTTAAAGCACTTAATCTTCGGACACTCACTCATCAAATGAGATACTTCGCCACACTTATAGCATTTTCTCGGTTGTTTAGATATTTCCGCTTTTTTATCATCCTTCTCATTATGATTTCTATTTCTATTTACCACTTGAGGGTGACCAAAGAAAACCTTTTCGTAAATTGTAATCTGTTCCTTCAGCTGAATGACTGTCTTTGCCCGATACAAGTTACTTTTGTTAGCTTTTGAATCAGGTATTCCTTCTATGAAATATTCTATAAGACTAGCTTCATCTAAATTTATGGAACTGCCTATTTCCCTTAGACTATAAAGGTACTCACGAAAATCTTCATTTGGGCGTTTACGTCTATTTCGCAACAATTTATGTACTTCGATTGCTGATACTTCTGCGCCGAACTCGCTTAACAAAATTCTTTTTAATGATATCCAATCAGTCACTCCTCGCTCACTACGCACAAAAACTTTTGCTGCACCTTTTAATAATTGCTTCGCATAGATAAATTTCTGTAAAGAGTTCCATTGAACTGCTTCTGCATTATCTTCAAAATCCCTTAACCAATTTTCTATAGACGGTTGACCTGACCCATTGAACGAAGAAAGAGAATCCTCAATGTCGCGCAAAGTAAAATTATTTCTAACTACAGTTGGTGCCGTAGACTGAAATGATCCCGCATCATCACTTTCGGATTCAACCTCGACTTCGTCAGCCACCAAACCGAAATGTTCGAGAAGACGATCTTGCAACGATTGCTTTCTACCAGTTATTGCCAAATTCAAACTGGCTAACTTTGCTTTGAGCTCATTTACATTTAAACTTAATACTTCGTCTCTATACATTTTGTATTCGTCGTAGCTTACTCGTTACAGCTGAAATTTCAATATATTTTACAAAAGTATAATCTTACTCTATTGTTAGTAATTTATTTCTCTTCTTTTACCAACTTCAAAATATAATTATTTCTCTTTTAACATTTACTTTTCTTTTAATTCCAAATTTATTTACTTCACTTTTGAATTCCAAATTTATTTACTTTACTTTTGAATCAACATTAATTTACTTTACTTTTATTCAAGCCAATCTTTAAATTATTATTTATAATTTTGACATAAATTTATATTGATTTAATTTAATGATTGCATCAACTCAATTTAAATTATAACATTTTTCGTTCTGTTAACATAATGTTAATTAACATAAACATCTGGCTCACCACTATGTTGCCTTCTCGCTCGCTCGTGTTGACTCACCAACGCCGTTTATTCGCGCCAATTCTGCTGATATGCCGATCTTTCACGAATGCTCTCAGTAACGCTGTCTCGCTCGTGACGCCAATGCCGATGTCTCGCTCGTGACGCCAATGCCGATGTCTCGCTCGTGACGCCAATGCCGATGCCTCGCTCTTGTACAAATTTTTCCACTGACGCCGCTAAACTTGTGCGTCTTATGCTTTCTCGCTCTTGCCGCCAATTGTTGTAGCTTCTCTTGCCGCCAATTCTCAAGAATTTCCCACTCTAGGTACAGCTGCTCACCACATAGATTCTATGTTCCAGGCCATTTGCCACATAAATCTACCATCTCAGTGAATAGTTCCCACGACGATACTCCAACACATTTACCAAAATTACGCTATATCAGCCTCATTGCCACGTAAATTTGTGCAAAATTCCAACGATCGTCAATCTCTTTGCGTTTTCAGCCTCTTTGCCACGCAAACTTCAGGGTTCTATACTGTTCGCACCTCCACACTTTTCACTCTCAATTGAACTTGGACGTTTCGCTGTCTCTCTCTAACATACAAGCATTCATCAATTGGGGTGGTTTTTTTTACCGCTCTTTGTCATTTTTTCGAACTTTCTGTCTTTGGCGACTCAATTTTAATGAATTTTTTCGCTTTCAACGATTTGTTTTAATTATTAGTGTTCTTTATTTAACAACATGTTTTAAATGCACGTAAGTTCGATGCACTATGTAAATGTACATATCTCACTTCTGACACCAATTTGTGGGACTGTTAGTGCAATCCCACTTTTTCCTCCCGAATTTCTAGGCCGTTTTTCCTCACAATCAATCAGTTTTATTCAACATTATTTCTTTATACATTTATCTTTTAATTACCACATAACTACACTCTTCTTATTCGAGCAGCCACGAGGAGCACAACCGGTCGACACAACTTGACGCCATAAAACTCTTTTCTCAATTGATATCGATGGTTTGTCATCGATATCGTTGATAAACTTTGAATTATGCACCTCTGAACTGGTTCAGTACAATCGACCGCTTCTCGTCTCTCGACCCATTCCCACATGTATGTATACATTTTCGGCAGGCAAGTGTGCATGCATATAAGTACGTGTATGTATGTAAGTACATTTGTCAATGCTGGCCGAGGAAACTAAAAAATTTGCAGAGTTCTTGCAAAGCTTTGAAATGGCGTGTTTGCTAAATTGTTGAATAAATTACTAATCAACTTTTTTTCACGGGTTCTACCTGTACCAGCGGCTGCCAAGTATCCTCAGCGCATGTTTTTTTTTTTTTTTTTTTTAAATTACATATGTACATATGTATGTATATTATTTTTCATACATACATATTTAATCTTATATACATGTAGAATTGGAATATTCCTGGTTATTTAATTCAATATTATTTAAGGATGTGATTTCCTATTTTAAACTTTATTATTTATTAACAATGTTTCTTTGTGTTAAGAATACATATATTTATTAATTATTATAATGGCCTTAGCGACAAATTTGGGTGTGCGATGTGATCGAGGCGAGAGTACGATTGCGAGTGCTTTATTTTCATGAGTGAGTCGACCAGATAGGTACGGCCGCTGCGTGTCGTTCTGTCTCGCTCACTCGGTACCAAACGATTGCCATGATTATGCCTGCCTGACACTTCATTTCCTACAATCGGCTGTCCTGACAAGTCATTCGACCCGAATGATCCTAGCCAAGGTTTCATGAACTCAGCCACTGTTGAGGTCTTACAAGGTCCTTCACCGTCGCCAACCTTCTCGACGTCGTATCGACCGTGCCTATTCACCTTCGTAACTTTATATGGTCCTAAGTATTTACCTCTCAACTTTAGACCTGTCCCATACTGCGTACGTTTAATCGCCACTAACTCGTTTAAATTGTATTTTCTTTCACATTTCCTGTTTTTGTCGAACTTTCTTTTCATTTCCTGCTGTATTTCATCGATATTCTTTCGAGCCTCCGCTCTAATCTCATCACGACCACAGTCTAATTCTTCTATTAACGAATCGGTTATCAGCTTTCTCATTTTGGGATCATCAGGACTACGCATCTCTATTCCTGTCAAAATCTTAAAAGGTGTAACTCTTGTACTTCTTGGAGCAGTATTATTAATAATTTGTTGCACACGACCTACATACTTGTACCAGTTTCCCTCATTCTCTTGACTTAACTTTGAAATCATTGGAACTATTATCTTATGCATCCTTTCTACTTGGCCGTTACCACGGGGTACACCTGTTGCTATCAGTAAATGCTGTATATCCTGTCTGTTACAATATTCCTTAAACGCATTGGACGTGAATGCTGCTCCCCTGTCAGAAATTATTTTCATCGGGTTACCAAAAATTATGGCCTGCCTTTCAAGAGAACTAAGTACTTCCTCGACTCCTGTTCCACGAGTCGGATACAACCATACAAACTTAGAGAACCCATCAACAATAACAAAACCGTGTTTCGAGGCATCAGTGTGAATTTCAGTCTCTAGCTTAGGATTGTATAGCTTTAAAACAGGACCTTTGATCAATGCTAACTTCAATTGCTCAAACGCTACCATTTGCAATTCTTTAAACTCAAACTTCTTGTCCTTTCGCAAAATGTCAGTCAAGGGCTTAGCTGTTACTGCGTATCCTTCGATAAATTTACGGAAATACGATGTTAACCCTAAAAATCGTTGAACTGACTTCTTATCTCGTGGGATCGGGAATCTTGAAACGGCATCAGTCTTTTCCTTACTTGGCTTAATACTTCCATTTTCAACCATAAAGCCCAAAAAATTTACTTTACTCTGCAGTATCTGACATTTCTCCCAGTTTATTCTCAACCCATTTTCCGCAGCTATCTTCAACACCCTTTTAAGTTTAATTAGACCATCATTCACGCTAACACTTGGTATAATTATATCGTCCATATACACCACTGCATCTCCATTCTTTACTGATTCTCTCATTACTGCCATTATAAATCTGGTAAAAACTGCTGGAGAGTTGGAAATTCCGAATGGTACGTACAGGAATTCATACTGACCATTCTGAGTTACGAAGAAGTACACTGCTTCTGAGATTTTTCCTCAACAGGAACATGGAAAACCCCGTTTGTTAGATCTAAAGTAGTGTAAACCAACGCACTTTGAAGTTTTTCTAATACGGTGTCCATCTGTGGCATAGGAAAATTATCTCGGACCACTTTCTCATTTAGCTTTCTGTAATCGCAGCACAGACGCTTTTTCCCATTCTTCTTTGTTACAAGTACAACAGGCGAAGCATATTCGGAAAAACTTGGCCTTATTATCTTCTCCTCTAACCATTCTTGTACTATACTATCAACGATTTTCTGATCAGACTCTGCTAGACGCCTTGGATGCTGATAAACTGGCAACTCATCCGTTAGTACAATCTTCATTTCTATAAGAGTGTTTGTATTTCTAATAAGTTTGTAACTATTAATCAACTTCTTGACTTCACTACCGATTTCTGCACTGATATGTGACAATTCACTCTTGATTTCCAATTTATTCTGTTCTGCACTGTGCATACACATACTTTCAAATTCCTCAAACAACTCAGCACAAGATGTATTCGCTTTACACAGTGATTCTTTTCTGTTGATGCTCACAAACTTTGTACCTTTCTTGGTAACAACCAAATCGACGTGATCTAATATGGTTCTACCCAAAATTGCCTCATATGCCATGTCTTCATCAGGAACGATATGAAACTCGACTTCCATCTCAATGCCATCTATCTTGACAGTTATGCTAAAACTACCGAAGGTCATCACATGACTTCCACCAATGCCTGTAAGAGTCTTCGAATATCCAGTTAGTGACTTAATTCCGAGTTTAACAAACACGCTTTTACGTATGAGACTCAAATTTGCTCCTGTATCAATTAGACCGTTGAACTTAATCGATTTATAAGTTACTTCTTTCAACTCCAAACCCGAATCAGTAAATTTACCTGATGCTTTTATTAATTTACCATCTACAACATTGGTGCTTTCAACTTTGGTGGTATCTTTATCTTTACATTCAAACGAACGATGGCCTGTTTTGCCACATTTAAAACAAGTAAACGTTTTCTTGTTACAGTCTCTCATCATGTGTGAAGGATCACCATACACAAAAAGCTGTAATTGACTCCACTGTACGGTTAAAGTGCATTCTTCTAGCTCCCTAATCCATTGTACAACATCAATCGAACCTAAACCCCAAAACTCTGAAACGCTTCCCTCCACATCTTTTAGTGTGAACCATGACCTTTGCCCATCTGTGTTCGGGACTTCTCGAATTGTTCTAGCCGAGGCGAAATCTGCCTCCTGCCCGTCATTCTCAATTTCTATTAGATCGTAGTGAGGGAGTAGACGCGTTTGCAGCTCTGCTTTAAGGCCTGTAGTCTCTAGCCCTAACTCTCTCAATTTAGTGCGCAACTCCTCAATACGCAACGTTAGAATCTCACCTCGATCCATTTCACTCAATTACAGTTATATTGCTTAACAAGATTGGTATAGTAATATATAGGTAGTATTAATCAATCAAATTTGTTACGACTTAACAAGATTTACACACTATGTTAATGTAGGTCAAATTGTGTTAGGTTATGGTTTAATTCAGACGATTCTTAGAAATGTGCTCTCTGCAGCTCGCATCAATTTCGTCGATATTTTTGCCACCGGTCTGGTTTCGCTGTGCAAGCAAAGTAACTCACACTCAAGACAATAATTAAACAGCTCACCCAACTATAGTCGTCCTGCTCTATGGAGCCACTCAATATCTCTGTAGCAACTGTTCGGTTCGTTCTCTGTGGCCACTCACTCTGTTGTCGCTACTCACTCGGCTGTTTTCCACTCGTTCTCTTGATCTCTCTTTGTCTGCTTCCACACCAATTGTCTCAACTTCGTGTCTGCTGCCTTCTCGTTTGGTCTTGTCGGCGTCGTCTGCTTTTGTAACGGTTTCTGTTCTCCGCTTTCTGTTCTCCTTTGGTTTTCCGTTTCCACAGTGAACACTGGTTATCATCAACTTCGTGCCCTCTGTCTGCTCTCTCCGTCTGTGTGCTTCCACAGTGACCACTAATTTTCATCAACTTCGTGTCCGCTGTCTGCTATCTCCGTCTGTCTGCTTCCACAGTGATCGCTAATTATCATCAACTTCGTGTCCGCTGTCTGCTCTCTCCGTCTGTCTGCTTCCACAGTGAACACTAATTTTCATCAATTTCGTGTCCGCTGTCTGCTTTTTTTTTTCCTCTCGAGTCACCACCCTTCTCGAGCTGCTCTCAACTTCAGCCGCCGACTTTTGCCGAAACGGCGCCAAAATTCTGGGTAACGCTCTTCTTGCGTCGTCCGACCGCTCACCGTCTCACCGTCACGCCAACTTCCACTAGTTTTTTTACTTGTAGTGGTTGCGTCTTTTGAAACTTGACTTTGTATATATATTACACGTTAATGCATGCAATTTTAACAATTTTCTCTTCATTTGCGAACTTCACACACACACACACACACACGATTTTCACTAATTGTCTTGGGCCAGAAATCTCGGTTGAGCCCCCCAGTTTGTAGAATTTTGGGATATTCCTGGTTATTTAATTCAATATTATTTAAGGATGTGATTTCCTTTATTTTAAACTTTATTATTTATTAACAATGTTTCTTTGTGTTAAGAATACATATATTTATTAATTATTATAATGGCCTTAGCGACAAATTTGGGTGTGCGATGTGATCGAGGCGAGAGTACGATTGCGAGTGCTTTATTTTCATGAGTGAGTCGACCAGATAGGTACGGCCACTGCGTGTCGTTCTGTCTCGCTCACTCGGTACCAAACGATTGCCATGATTATGCCTGATTTAGTCAGATTTAGTCTTGTAAACGTATGCATACGTATACATAACTACATATATGGAAATATGTATGTATAAGATTTACGCTTAAACCAGAGGACCGGGGCTAACTTTGACCGCGTCAAAGTTTGTATACCCTTGCAACATTTTTGGTAACTCTTTCCTTACCTATAGCCATCAAAGTGGAAAAACGTTTAAGCTAAAAAGGCTAATGTTTCCGAAAAAACGGCGTACAATCTTAGCATAGAAAATAACGAAGTTATTGACAAAAGGCACTGTTTTCGAAAGATCGTTCCTATAGGAGCTATATGATACAGTCATCTAATCTTGATCAAATTTGGCATAGTCGTTTATATGTGTAATTAACTCACCTAAATTTAAATTTCGACAATAGCTCAGAAAATAACGAAGTTATTAAGAAAAGTCACTGTTCGTGACTTTGTCATTTGTATGGGAGCTATATGATATAGTGATCCGATCCGGCTGAATCCGAGATATACAAGCCTACATGCAAAATTTCAGCTCTGTAGCTCTTACGGTCTAGGAGGAGTTTGCGTTGATCCAGACGAACGGACGAACATGGCTTTTTGAACTCGTCTCGTCGTGCTGATCAAGAACTTTATATGGTCGGAGATGGTTCCTTCTATGCGTTGCACACTTTTGACCAACATTAATATACCCTTTTTGCAAGGGTATAAAAAGTATGTGTACACAAGGACGTCGCTTAGCACTGGCATGGGGTGTTACCTTCAGTCCCCCAATATTGCGATAAATTTAGTGAGACTTCAAATCGAAATGTATTAACAGAGAGCTTCGCTCTACCCGAGGTGTCACGACACCTCATTGTTTTTTTTTTGTTTTAATTTATGGGTTGATCATAAAACGCGAAACAGAAATTACGTTAACGAATCAGAGTATCAATTGAGTTTGCAAAAACTTGGTGGAAAGTCGCCGAATTGATACCGATAAAAACACTAGGCACTTACTCCATAGTTTAGTCGATGAGAGGCCTTCCATCGATGCACTGTGGGAGGGTGTTTTATATGATGATTTCTCCTTTGCGCTTTATGACCACCATAAAACACCGTTTCTCTCACTTTGCTTTTACATTTACTCTATTTATCGTTACTCTAGACTTGAATTATTTAATATAACCTTAATGAGACCTTAATTGATTTTATATTTGACTTAATTACATTCTCTTTTATTACTTAACTAGCACTTCGAAATTGAAAATAAGATTAGAAAGGAAAAATATTTTCATTTAACGATTTCGTACAAATTTTTTTGTTTTTTTAATTGTAGAAGTTTTCGGGTTGGTCACATGTATTGCGCTAAATCGGTGACAGCAAGCAGTATCCAAAATTTGGCTAAAAAAAAAGCTTTGTCTTGACAGCATCGGCAGAAGGTTAGATAGGGATAACCAACCACACGCATTGTTAGTTTATATTTATTATAACAATAGGTGATGGGCCCAGGCAACGTGCCTATGTGGTTGTTGTGGTAATTTCTGAAAGAAATTAGTTTTCGCGCAGCGAAATATTTGGAATATTTTGCATGTGGTGGCAAAGGCCAGTTTAAAGCAAATTGACCCAGTGTAAGCGGTCGGAAGGTTGCATCGAACCCGAATAAGACAGTGCAGTCATCGTACATTCGGAGAAAATTGTGTTGGCTGATAATACATTTCTTCAGGCTGAAGGAAAGGGCGAGGTAAAGCTATTCAGCTTTACGTATACTTACATTATTCACCGATTTACGTATACTTACATTAAAGAATGTATTGTATCTACGAAAAATGAGAGGTAATTTATTTTCGGTGAGCATCGTTGAATTTGGACAAAAGTGTGCACGAGTGATCCAAAAAAATGAAAGCATTGTGAAAGCGGACAAAGTTGGAAGTTTGTATATTTTTGGAACAGCACCGAGCAAATGCTATGCTACTGCACAGTCTTACAAAGATTTGTGGCATAAAAGGTACGGACATCTCAACTATGATACAGTTGTACAGTTGGGTGAAATCGCACGGAAGGCGCTAGGCATGGGAAAGTTTGACTCTACGTCGTTGGAACCCTGCAAGTTCTGCATGGTAAGCAAGATCACAGTGCAGCCAATTCCTATTCGACCAAGAATAGAGCTAAGGAAATCTTGGAGCTGATACTTTCAGATGTTTGCGGTCCGTTTGATACAAAAAGCCTTGGAGGCAGCAGATACTTTCTCACATTTATCGATGGCAGGTCACGTCGTATATTTGTATATTTCCTGAGGGGGAATGGATGAAGTATTTGGAAAGTTTGTGGAGTTTAAAAACATGGCAATTACTATCAGATAACCAGCAAAGAGGTGAAAGGTTATCACTGGAAATGATCAAGGAACTACAAGGAGTCAAGTACAAGTATGCCCATTGGCCAATCCTATTTCATCATCACAAGCAATTCCCATCGGTCAACCCCACTCAGTCGTCACATGCCAATTTGTCGCATGATCGCCTGTCTCAAATAACAGTCCGATCGCTAGGATAAACAACAAGCCTGATACCCAGAATCACTCCACAAATTTCGGCAATAAACAAAGTATGGTCCTGAACACTTGTGTAAACAAAGAATGGTCCCCCGCTTTTAGTGGACTATTGGACTCAGCCACCGCCGCCGCCTGCGACGACGTCAATTATCCAAGCCTTCATCTAACATAATCAAATCATAGAAAATCAGTCTTAAGCCTAAGTCCAAACCATCCGGTAAACTTCGCTTTAGCTCCGCGGAATTCACTCAGTCAGAATCTTTCAGTTATCATTAAGTTGTAATTGTAAAGTGACTTTAAATAAAAATTGTATTTTTTTATACCGTGAGTGAAGGAAGTGTTTAATTTATACATATATGAACGTGAAACTTTATGTATATGTATAACTTTATTATATGTACCTATGTATGTACATATGTAATGTAGATTTTTCTCATTTAGCTTTGAAAACGCATGCATCTATGTATGTGGGAATGGGTCGAGAGACGAGAAGTGGTCGATTGTACTGAACCAGTTCAGAGGTGCATAATTTAAAGTTTATCAACGATATCGATGACAAACCATCGATATCAATTGAGAAAAGAGTTTTATGGCGTCAAGTTGTGTCGACCGGTTGTGTTCCTCGTGGCTGCTCGAATAAGAAGAGTGTAGTTATGTGGTAATTAAAAGATAAATGTATAAAGAAATAATGTTGAATAAAACTGATTGATTGTGAGTAAAAACGGCCTAGAAATTCGGGAGGAAAAAGTGGGATTGCACTAACAGTCCCACAAATTGGTGTCAGAAATGGGATTGCACTAACAGTCCCACAAATTGGTGTCAGAAGTGAGATATGTACATTTACATAGTGCATCGAACTTACGTGCAGTTAAAAGATGTTGTTAAATAAAGAACACTAATAATTAAAACAAATCGTTCGAAGCGAAAAATTTATTAAAATTGAGTCGCCAAAGACAGAAAGTTCGAAAAAAAATGTACAAAGAGCGGTAAAAAAAAAAAAAAACCACCCCAATTGATGAATGCTTGTATGTTAGAGAGAGACAGCGAAACGTCCAAGTTCAAGTGAGAGTGAAAAGTGTGGAGGTGCGAACAGTACAGAACCCTGAAGTTTGCGTGGCAAAGAGGCTGAAAACGAAAAGAGATTGACGATCGTTGGAATTTTGCACAAATTTACGTGGCAATGAGGCTGATATAGCGTAATTTTGTTAAATGTGTTGGAGTATCGTCGTGGGAACTATTTACTGAGATGGTAGATTTATGTGGCAAATGGCCTGGAACATAGAATCTATGTGGTGAGCAGCTGTACCTAGAGTGGGAAATTCTTGAGAATTGGCGGCAAGAGAAGCTACAACAATTGGCGGCAAGAGCGAGAAAGCATTAGACGCACAAGTTTGGCGGCGTCAGTGGAAAAATTTGTACAAGAGCGAGACATCGGCATTGGCGTCACGAGCGAGACATCGGCATTGGCGTCACGAGCGAGACATCGGCATTGGCGTCACGAGCGAGACAGCGTTAGTGAGAGCATTCGTGAAAGATCGGCATATCAGCAGAATTGGCGCGAATAAACGGCGTTGGTGAGTCAACACGAGCGAGCGAGAAGGCAACATTCCATGTTTATGTTAATTAACAGTATGTTAACAGAACGAAAAATGTTATAATTTAAATTGAGTTGATGCAATCATTAAATTAAATCAAGATAAATTTATGTCAAAATTATAAATAATAATTTAAAGATTGGCTTGAATAAAAGTAAAGTAAATTAATGTTGATTCAAAAGTAAAGTAAATAAATTTGGAATTCAAAAGTGAAGTAAATAAATTTGGAATTAAAAGAAAAGTAAATGTTAAAAGAGAAATAATTATATTTTGAAATTGCTAAAAGAAGAGAAAATTAAATTACTAACAATAGAGTAAGATTATACTTTTGTAAAATATATTGAAATTTCAGCTGTAACGAGTAAGCTACGACGAATACAAAATGAATAGAGACGAAGTATTAAGTTTAAATGTAAATGAGCTCAAAGCAAAGTTAGCCAGTTTGAATTTGGCAATAACTGGTAGAAAGCAATCGTTGCAAGATCGTCTCCTCGAACATTTCGGTTTGGTGGCTGACGAAGTCGAGGTTGAATCCGAAAGTGATGATGCGGGATCATTTCAGTCTACGGCACCAACTGTAGTTAGAAATAATTTTACTTTGCGCGACATTGAGGATTCTCTTTCTTCGTTCAATGGGTCAGGTCAACCGTCTATAGAAAATTGGTTACGGGATTTTGAAGATAATGCAGAAGCAGTTCAATGGAACTCTTTACAGAAATTTATCTATGCGAAGCAATTATTAAAAGGTGCAGCAAAAGTTTTTGTGCGTAGTGAGCGAGGAGTGACTGATTGGATATCATTAAAAAGAATTTTGTTAAGCGAGTTCGGCGCAGAAGTATCAGCAATTGAAGTACATAAATTGTTGCGAAATAGACGTAAACGCCCAAATGAAGATTTTCGTGAGTACCTTTATAGTCTGAGGGAAATAGGCAGTTCCATAAATTTAGATGAAGCTAGTCTTATAGAATATTTCATAGAAGGAATACCTGATTCAAAAGCTAACAAAAGTAACTTGTATCAGGCAAAGACAGTCATTCAGCTGAAGGAACAGATTACAATTTACGAAAAGGTTTACTTTGGTCACCCTCAAGTGGTAAATAGAAATAGAAATCATAATGAGAAGGATGATAAAAAAGCGGAAATATCTAAACAACCGAGAAAATGCTATAAGTGTGGCGAAGTATCTCATTTGATGAGTGAGTGTCCGAAGATTAAGTGCTTTAAATGCGATCAGATAGGGCATAAAGCATCAGTATGCCCGACACGTAAATTAGATACTAAAAAGGAATACAGTAGGGCTAGTACAATGTCAAAAGAAATCAATGTAAAAGGAAAAGCTATTTTCAAAACAATATCATGTGGAAACGTTGAGCTGTCTGCACTCATAGATACAGGATGTGATCTATGTTTAATAAGAGATGATATTATCAGAAAACTTCATGGTATAGAATTAAACGATGAACGAAACCGTTTATTGGGAGTGTGTAAAAGTGAGTTAAATACTATAGGTAGTTTTAAAGCGCAGGTGACTATTGATGGTCTTCAATGGCCCTTAACGTTCCACGTTTATAGAAAAGAGGATATTGACTACGAAGTAGTGATTGGAAACAACATTTTAGAATTAGCTAATTTGGTTATCACAAAAGGAAATGCTACTTTTAAGCCTAGAGAAGTAGAAGTGATGCCAAACACAGAAGCGAAAGAAACTGTACACAATGAAGAAGTGAAAACTCCGAAGGGTATGTTACAGGAATTTGAGAGTTTGTGTTTATTAGCTGAAGAAGAAAAGAGTGAAATAGATTTGTGCCATTTAACTAAATCGGACGTCAAAGAAGTCAAGCAGCTTATTCACAGTTATGTACCACAGTCTTCAAAGAAGAGTCCAGTCGAAATGAAAATATTATTAAGTGACGAATGCCCAGTATACGAACGGCCAAGGCGTTTATCTTTCGTTGATAAAGGTATCGTGGACTCAACAGTAGAAAAATGGTTAGCCGAGGGTATCATTCAACCAAGTACATCAGAATATGCGTCTGCTATAGTTCTTGTTCCAAAAAAGGATGGAGGAAAAAGACTTTGCTGTGATTATAGACGTTTGAATGCTAAGATTGTAAGAGAACATTTCCCAATGCCACTTATAGATGATGTAATTGAGAGATTGCAGGGTAATACAGTGTTTACAACCTTGGATCTTGAAAATGGATATTTTCATGTTCCTGTGGAGCCCAACTCAAGGAAGTATACTGCTTTTGTGACACATAGCGGTCAGTTCGAATTTTTGTATGTCCCATTTGGAATTTCGAATTCCCCTCATGTGTTTTCCCCGCTACATCTTTGCAACATTTATTGATTTGATTAGAGATGGCACAGTCGTAACATATATGGATGATCTAATTATTCCTTCAAAGGATATTAAAGAAGGAATTTACAAGCTGAAATGTGTGTTAAAGAGGGCATCTGAGTTTGGTTTGCGCATTAAATGGCAGAAGTGTCAGTTCTTAAAAGAAAGTATAGAGTTTTTGGGATACATTGTCGAAAAGGGTTCTATAAGGCCTTCTAAAGCAAAAACACAGGCGGTGAAAAATTACCCAAAACCACAGAATTACAAGAGTGTACAAAGGTTTCTTGGGCTAACTTCATATTTTCGTCGTTTCATAGAGTCTTACGCATTGATAGCGAAACCACTGTCAGACTTGTTAAGAAAAGATGCAACGTTTGTGTTCGGTGACGATCATCAAATCGCATTTGAACAGCTAAAGGCAGCCTTGATTAGCGCACCAGTTTTACGATTGTATAACCCAAAGGCAGTAACTGAAGTACACACTGATGCATCCATGTTTGGTTACGGAGGAGTTCTTCTACAAAAAGATAGCGATGATCAGTTATTCCATCCAGTACAATATCTCAGCCGGAAAACCAAGCCTGCGGAAGAAAAATATCACTCATACGAATTGGAAGTGTTAGCAATAGTGGAGGCGTTGAAGAAGTGGCGCGTATATTTACTAGGAATAGAATTCAAAATCATAACAGATTGCAATGCTTTTGCAATGACAATGAAAAAAAGAGACATTCCAGTAAGAGTTTCGCGTTGGGCTTTATTTCTTCAAGAATTCAAGTATGAAATTGAACATAGAAGTGGCAGTAAAATGAAGCATGTAGATGCTCTAAGTCGTATGTCCTGTTTAATGTTAGAGGATTCAATGCATCACAGACTTAAAATAGCTCAAGCTAGTGATGATTGGATTAGGGCAGTGACAGCTGTTTTAGAGCATCAGACTTATGAAGATTTCTTTATAAAAAACGGTGTTTTGTACAAGGATCCCATTAAGGATTTAATTGTAGTCCCATCACTTATGGAAGAGGAATTAATTAAGATTGCACATAGAAAGGGTCATTTTTCGGCCAAAAGAACTCAAGAGGAAGTTGAGAGAAAGTTTTACATACCGAAGTTGTTCCAAAAGGCCTCTGAGATTGTAAAAAATTGTATCGAATGCATTGTTTCGGAAGGTAAAGCAGGCAAGAAAGAAGGTTTCTTAGCTCCAATAAATAAAGAAGTTAAACCTTTAGGGACTTATCATGTCGATCATGTAGGACCTATGGATCCGACAGCGAAGAGTTATAACTATCTATTTGTAGTTGTCGACGCGTTTTCGAAATTTGTGTGGCTCTATCCAACAAAAAATACGGCATCAGAAGCGGTAGTAGATAGACTCAGGCGTCAAGCATCAGTTTTTGGAAATCCAGGGCGTATTATATCAGATAGAGGTGCAGCATTTGTTTCTCACCAGTTCGGAGATTATTGTAAAGAGCAAAACATTCAGCATTTAATGATAGCTACCGGAGTACCTAGGGGAAATGGTCAAGTTGAACGTATCCATAAGATAATTATTCCTATGCTAACAAAACTTTGTTATGAAAAACCGACTATGTAAGGTATAGGTACGTTGAAAGAGTGCAGCAAGCAATCAATAGTACCCCTCCTAGAAGCACAAAAGTGTCGCCATTTAAATTATTAACCGGGGTTGAGATGAGGACTAATAGTTTCCCTGAGTTACAAGAACTTTTGGAAGAGGAAGCCATAGAAGAGCTAGAAATTGAACGCACTAACGTTCGTCAGGAAGCTCAGCATAATATTGAGAGAATCCAAGAGGAGAATCGTAAAAGTTATAACAAAAAACGCAAAAAGGTAGTTGAGTATAAAATCGATGATTTGGTAGCAATTAAGCGAACGCAATATGGTTCAGGATTAAAACTTAAGGCTAAATATTTTGGACCATATAGGGTGGTGAAAGTTAAGTCTCATGGACGCTATGACGTAGAAAAGGTAGGAGATCACGAAGGTCCTGGGAAAACCTCAACTGTCGCAGAGTATATGAAGTCGTGGAATGGTCAAGTGAATTCATCAGACGATTCAACATTCGAGGCGAATGATAAGTCAGTCCGGCCGAATGTGGGAATGGGTCGAGAGACGAGAAGTGGTCGATTGTACTGAACCAGTTCAGAGGTGCATAATTTAAAGTTTATCAACGATATCGATGACAAACCATCGATATCAATTGAGAAAAGAGTTTTATGGCGTCAAGTTGTGTCGACCGGTTGTGTTCCTCGTGGCTGCTCGAATAAGAAGAGTGTAGTTATGTGGTAATTAAAAGATAAATGTATAAAGAAATAATGTTGAATAAAACTGATTGATTGTGAGAAAAAACGGCCTAGAAATTCGGGGGGAAAAAGGGGATTTCTTACCCAAATAATTGTTGAAATGGGATTGCACTAACAGTCCCACAAGTATGGTGTCAGAAAGGGACTAACGCAATGTAATTTAAATGCATTCATATGTATGTACATATGTATGTATGTATGTAGGTAAGTACACTTGTCAATGCTGGCCGAGGAAACTAAAAATTTGCAGAGTTCTTGCAAAGCTTTGAAATGGCGTGTTTGCTAAATTGCTGAATAAATTACTAATCAACTTTTTTTCACGGGTTCTACCTGTACCAGCGGCTGCCAAGTATCCTCAGCGCATGTTTTTTTTTCTTTTTCTTTAAATTACATATGTACATATGTATGTATGTATATTATTTTTCATACATACATATTTAATCTTATATACATATGTACATACTGTAATAGGGTATTTATTTTCTGAAAAATATAAGTATAAGTATCGATGGCAAAAGATTTGGTTTTCCGATGAGCAGCTAGAGGTCTGTCTCGCTTGGTGGTTGCCGGAAGAAGAAGTGCAATCTTGATCAAGGGCAACCCATAGCTTTAGTTTGGGGGCTTCTAGGACCCCATCATATGGTAGTTGGGTGATTTGGGAGCCCTCTACATTTAATTTTTTTTTTTTTTTTTTTTTTTTTTTTAACCTCAAACCCCCACCAATCCCCTTTTTTTTTTTTTTTTTTTTTTTGTTTGCTATTTTCTTTTTTTTTTAAAAAATTACATCCCCCCCTTCAAAACTAACGGGGGGGGGTTTGTTGTTTTAATTATTATTATTATTTTTTTTTTTGTGTTTAAAAAATTTTAGGGAAGGTTTTTCCCCGGGGTTTTCCCCTTTGGGGCATCGACCTCCTCCGTTCTGTCACCCAACCGTTCGGCAGGTACCTCGATCGCTGATGATTCGGCGGGGTCTACTGTAATTTGCGAAATACTGAGATTCTAATGTCTGGCATACTTCACGTGAATTCGTCGTGGCGGCAGGGTACAGCTTCACAAATTTGGTGAAAGCGTCAATGACAACCAGAAGATACTTTTTCTTAGAACGTATGGACGGAAGGGGGCCCAAATGGTCAATATGGACGGTATCAAACGGAAGGGGCACTTTCGGAATACTATGTAGCGTGACACGGTGGTCCGAAGCGGACGCGGAGTAGTAGATACACTTGAGGCAATTTTTAATATAATTGTTAACATAAGACTTCATACACGGGAACCAGTAATGCTTCTTGATCTGTGCACAACATTTCTCCGTGGCCATATGGCCAAGCTTCTCGTGCACTACTCGTATGACATGATTTATCATTTCGGAAGGGACATAAAGTTGGGGTACACTTGTCGAGGACAGGCGGTACACTACTCCATCTCGGAGTTCGAAATCCGCTATCTCATGTTTCTCTAACTCATCTCGGAGTTTGACAATCTCAGGGTCCCGGTTCTGGGTTAACTGCAGTTGGAAGTCGAGGTTTATACCGTCAACGTATGCGGCAGTTTCTATTCTGCTTAGAGCATCAGCATGGGCATACCAACCCCCGAGCGGTGTACAATCGTGTAGTTATAGTTTTCCAGCAGTAGGGCCCAGCGAGCAATCTTGGCGGAATGTCCACCATTTCTCAGTGTCAGTGCAAGGGAATTACAATCGGTCACGATTTTGAACGGGATGAACTTAAGGTATGTCTCAAAACGTTTCAAGGAATACACTATAGCTAACGTCTCTAGCTCATAACTGTGTAGTTTCGATTCAGCGGCGGAGGCCATCTTAGAGAAGTAGGACACTGGGTGTAATTTACCGTCTGTTTGTTTCTGGAGGAGCACTGCTCCGAAACCAATTGAACTAGCATCGCAGTGTAACTCTGTTTCAGACTTCGGGTTGTAAATAGATAACACGGGGGATTTGATCAATTTCAATTTCAGTGTTCGGAAGGCTTCAAGGCATTCCTCGGAGAAGACATAAGGGGTATCTTTTCTTAACAATCGGGACAGCGGACACGCAATCTTAGCGAAACCTGATAAAAATCGGCGGAAGTATGAGAATAGGCCTAGGCAACGCTCTAATTCCTTGCTATCCCTTGGAATGGGCAAATCCCGTATCGCCTGGATATGAGCTGGTTTAGGCGTGATACCGGCGGAATTGGCTAAGTAGCCCAAGTACTCTAGTTCCCTATACGCAAAACTCTTACTCACTCTTAACACATACAATATTTCCTTCAGAATCTCAAGGTGGGTCTCAAAGTCATGTGACGCGACTAGAATGTCGTCCATATATATCACCAGTTGACCTCGGTTTATAAATTCCTTAAGGACAAAGTAAACGAATCTCGCGAACACGGAAGGGCCATTACAAAGTCCGAAGGGCATGCGTACATATTCTAACTGGCCATCAGGGGTTACAAAGGCCGTATATTTGATTGAGTCTGGGTGCATTTTTACATGGTGGAAACCGTTCTTAAAGTCCAAGATAGTGAAGAATGATTTGCCACCCAGATGTTCAACGCAATCATCTAACAGAGGAATCGGAAAATGATCTCGAACTGTAATTTTGTTCAACGGGCGGTAATCTACGCACTTTCTTAGGGTGTTGTCCTTTTTGCGTACAGGGACAATCGCGGCAGCGTAAGGGGAACTACTGTGGCGAATAATGCCAGCTTTCAAGAGATCGTCACAAATCTCACGTACCTCGATGCGTCCGTGGTGCGACAGACGGCGGGGGCGACAGAAAATCGGAGTTTGGCTAGTCAATTCTATTTTCATCTCATAGTTCATGGGCTTGATTAAATCTGGATCAACTTGTACATACGAAGTGGAAATAATAGACTCAATGGCATTTATCGCCATAAGTGCATCATTCAGTGTTTCCAAAGGCACAGCAGAAGTTTCTAGAAGGGGGGAATCAGACAACACTTCGGCAGATACACTCTCATTCCTGTCGTGCGGTAGTACCGCTAGATCTTTCCTCAATATTTTAAAAGACTTCAGAACAGCAGTAAGTTTTGGATTTATACATTCAGTCGGTTTATTTATGAGTATCAACGATTCTTTTTCATAATTCGGTTCTTTCAATTTACAAAGTCTAATATTAATTTTGTACAAAAGATCTCCTCCTATGATCATCGGTAGTTCGGTTGCTTGGTTCGTCAGGACCTCAAACGTATGTATCGTCTGTGTGTTGCAGAGGCGAACCCTACACTGGACTTGGCCTAGGGACAGAAGTTGGCTATTTCCAAGACCACGGCAGTTCAATGTACGGGGGCTAAGACGGCAGTTGGAGGGGACTTCAGATTGACGGATAAAACTCTTTGGACTGCCCGAATCAAGGAGAGAAAACATATCTATAAATTTCCTATCTTGCACTTCATCACAAACAAAAGCAACACTCACCCGTTGTAAATGGTCTAGTCGATCTCCTGCTTCATCAGCAGCGGCGGCAGCAGTGATATTGGTGGCATTTCCGATTCGAGACGGGCAGTCTTTGTAGATGTGGCCCACTATGCCACACTTAAAGCATGAATTCGGAGGTCTCATTGGTTTTGGGCATTGACTTTTGTAGTGCCCCCATCCTGAGCAGTTGAAGCATCTGGTCTCACTCGTGGCGGTGCGGACGATTTGCTTCCAGGCGCCAAGGCAGTTGTTGTTGGCCGCGCTTTCACGCTATTGCCTTGTCTGGAGGCAGCGGCTTGGAGGCGCTCGTAGATTTCCAGTAGGGGCTTCAGTTCAGCCACCGTCCGAGCTGAGTACAGCATACCGACTAGAGTAGAGCTGTCCCGCAATCCATCAATGATCAGGCCGACCAGCTCGTTCTCCGGAATCGGAGCATTCCTGGCAATCTCCTGCATCTCGATTGCGAATCTCAAACATCCCTCGCCTGCCTTGATGCGCCGGCTACGCAGAGCGTGGTACACTTCCACGACGCTACACGAGCGTCCAAATTCTCGCAAGAGGATTGCCTTTAGTTCTTCATAGCTGTGCACCGATACCGTGCGCAGCAGCACCGCCGCCGTACCTTCCAGCATACAACGCCATGCGACCAAACGTAGACGGTCGTTTAACTGCAGAATATCGAATGCGTCTTCCAGATCGTTCAGCCATTTCTTCACATCGTATGCGGTATCCGCTGAGAATCGAGCCACCATGCTCTCAATGACACTCACGTCACTGACTTGCTGCCTCGGTGCTTGGAACTCGTCGATCCCCTGCTGCAGTTTGAGGATTTAATGTCGTAGCTGTAGCAACTCATGTTGTATCTGCAGCGTCGCTAGTTGCTCATCCAGGCTGGGGGAGGCGGAAGTGGCCGGTGTGATGCCGGCTGCGGCAGTCGATACGGAGGGCGGCAGCAGCAGCAATTAAGGTGGTAGCGGGTGCGATGGCGGCGGCGGGCACAGTGGCGGCGGCTGGCACAGTGGCGGCGGTGGGCACAGTGGCGGCGGTGGGCGCAATGGCGGCAGCGGTCACAGTGGCGGCGGCGGGCACAATGGCGGCAACGGGTGCAATGGCTGCAGCGGGCACAGTGGCGGCAGCGGGTGGTCCAGCAGGGGCGGGTGTCCCAGCGGTTGGCCCAGCAGGGGCGGATGCGGCAGCGACGGGGTGAAGGTGGCATCAGTCAGTCCAGCAGGGGCTCGTATGGCGGCAGTTGGCCCAGCAGGGGCAAGCATGTCAGCAGTTGGCCCGGCAGGGGCGAGTGTCGCAGCGGTTGGCCCAGCAGTGGCGGAGGTGGCATCAGTTAGCCCAGCAGGGGCTCGTATAGCAGCAGTTGGCCCGGCGGGGGCGAGCATGTCAGCAGTTGGCCCGGCAGGGGCGAGTATAGCAGCAGTTGGCCCGGCGGGGGCGAGCATGTCAGCAGTTGGCCCGGCAGGGGCGAGTGTCGCAGCGGTTGGCCCAGCAGGGGCGGAGGTGGCATCAGTTAGCCCAGCAGGGGCTCGTATACAAGCAGTTGGCCCGGCGGGGGCGAGCATGTCAGCAGTTGGTCCGGCAGGGCCGAGTGTGGCAGCGGTTGGCCCAGCAGTTGCGGCAGCGGCGGGCCCGGCAGGGGCGACTGTGGCATCAGTTAGCCCAGCAGGGGCTCGTATGGCGGCAGTTGGCCCAGCAGGGGCAAGCATATCAGCAGTTGGCCCAGCAGGGGCGATTGCGGCAGCGTCGGGCCCGGCAGGGGCGAGTGTGGCGGCAGTTGGCACAGTGGCTCTCGGTACTGCAGCGGCAGGCGCAGCAGCGGCGGCTCCTGTGGCCGTCGGTACTGCAGCGGTAGTCACAGCAGTGGGTGCACCAGCAGCGGTGGGCGTGGAGGCGGCCGTCGTAGATGTGCAACGTGTGGCGTGCCGTGTCCCGAAATATGTATCCTTTCGGGTGGTCATCCCACTTCTGAGTTGTAAACACCTAATTATTGAGTAAAAATGATAAAGATTAGTTTGTATTATTCGGATTTAATCTTTGGCTTTTGCGCAGATGCAACTTGCTCGTTGCGTCGCCGGAAGAGAAGAGAGACGCCGTCTCTCAACCTATCGAGGACTTATCGCTAACTCTCGATACTTAGTACTAACAATCGATACTTATTACTAACAATCGATACTTATTACTAACAATCGATACTTATTACTAACAATCGATACTACAATACCGGTTTCGGTATATACATGAGCATTTAACAGACTTTGTAAATAATTGGAATCTTACACTGTAAAACCTATACAAATACATATACATGTCTATATGTACATATATCTATGTCAGTACATACATACATATGTACATATCAGATTTAGTCTTGTAAACGTATGCATACGTATACATAACTACATATATGGAAATATGTATGTATAAGAGTTACGCTTAAACCAGAGGACCGGGGCTAACTTTGACCGCGTCAAAGTTTGTATACCCTTGCAACATTTTTGGTAACTCTTTCCTTACCTATAGCCATCAAAGTGGAAAAACGTTTAAGCTAAAAAGGCTAATGTTTCCGAAAAAACGGCGTACAATCTTAGCATAGAAAATAACGAAGTTATTGACAAAAGTCACTGTTTTCGAAAGATCGTTCCTATAGGAGCTATATGATATAGTCACCCAATCTTTATCAAATTTGGCATAGTCGTTTATATGTGTAATTAACTCACCTAAATTTAAATTTCGACAATAGCTCAGAAAATAACGAAGTTATTAAGAAAAGTCACTGTTCGTGACTTTGTCATTTCTATGGGAGCTATATGATATAGTGTCCGATCCGGCTGAATCCGAGATATACAAGCCTACATGCAAAATTTCAGCTCTGTAGCTCTTACGGTCTAGGAGGAGTTTGCGTTGATCCAGACGAACGGACGGACATGGCTATTTGAACTCGTCTCGTCGTGCTGATCAAGAACTTTATATGGTCGGAGATACTTCCTTCTATGCGTTGCACACTTTTGACCAACATTAATATACCCTTTTTGCAAGGGTATAAAAAGTATGTGTACACAAGGACGTCGCCTAGCACTGGCATGGGGTGTTACCTTCACTCCCCCAATATTGCGATAAATTTAGTGAGACTTCAAATCGAAATGTATTAACAAAATTCAGCTTCACTTCAGTGACCCCCTAAATTCGACGAATTCCCAGAGAGCTTCGCTCTACCCGGGTGTCCCGTGACACCTCATTGTTTTTTTTTGTTTTAATTTATGGGTTGATCATAAAACGCGAAACAGAAATTACGTTAACGAATCAGAGTATCAATTGAGTTTGCAAAAACTTGGTGGAAAGTCGCCGAATTGATACCGATGAAAACACTAGGCACTAACCCCATAGTTTAGTCTGTAGTAGCGCTTGTAACCGTTTGTATTTAGAAAGGAAACGAAAAAAAGAGTAGGAATGATTTTTCTTCTTTATAACTAAAACGATATATAAACGTTTTATCCCTAAAAGTGGGCAATATAAGTTTCACAGAGTAATCTGCGTTTACTGCTTGCACTGCTTGTATTGTTAGTTAGCGTTGTACTAACTAACAGAATGTAGACTAACAATGTATAATTTTGAAAAAAAATAGGAAATGCGATTTCGAAATTTATTTTTTTTTGGTTCAGAAAATTTTCTTTGAATTTTTTTTTTTATCCGATTACTTTCTTTTTTTGTGGCGCCCCCTATGCTCCTTTAGAGTTGGTATCAGGGAAGTTTAGGGGTAATCGTGGCGGAGAGAGGGGTCCAAAGAGGACTAAGGGATAGAGATTTAGCCAAGTATGTCGGCCCCCATGGGAATGACTTTTCTTTTCCAAATCATCTTCAACTAGTGCGGTCGCAAAAATTAAAGTCATAGTGAAAACTAATTTTTTTCGGAAAAAGTCCGATTGTGAAGTTTGAATGGTGAATTCGAAGCAGTTTTATTCCTTCAGTGATTGATAGTGTTTTATTTCAAAATAAATGTAAGTCCAGCGCTATACAAACGCGCATATCAGTTTGAGTAAAGGAAGCAATTTTTTATGAAAAATGTTTGTCTTTTAGGCACATGGGCAGTCTGATGAAGTAGATTTTCGAGAGGAAATAATATTTCCTTTTTAATCCGGTGCCAAGTCAAATGGTAAATAGTAAAAAAATGCGCCTTTTAATGTGTGTAGTAAGAAAGTTTTGTTTTATATATAGAGTTGGCACCTAGTTCACAGACTAGATGCAATGGTCTAGGCCGGTCAGCCGACTAGAGAAAGGCTTATGAGGGACAAGCTGTCAAAACGGACCGAAGCCCCTGGAGCAGCAAGTATTGGCCAGAAAAGATCTGAGACGGGCATGGAGAGTAAAACCAAAAATAAAGAGTATAAGATTCTCTAGACTAGAGGAGAGACTTCCCCCCCGCCCTTACCTTGCAAGCAAACTCTGATAAGTAAAAGCTTTTCTTTTGTGATAACTATCAACCAGCGGAGCTTTCATATGTGTAGCCGCTTGGCTGGCGTTCCGCTTTGGTTATTTTATTTACTGGTGATCGTTGCATAGCCTTCAGCCAAGAAACTAAATATCTTCGCCAGGCCCTAATATTGCATGGGTTAAACTAATGTTGGGCGAAAATAATTAAATGCCTTTAATTTTTTTTTTAATACTTTCGCCTTAAAGCTAACTTTTAAATTGTAAAATTCTGAGTCTTTGGTGTACTCCAAAGCCAAGTTAATTTTTTTTAAATTTTTTTTACTTTATTTTTATAATTTCATTTGTAATTTTCTTTTTGGTCATGAGTGAAACTTCGGTGAAAATTTTTGTTCACCTCTTTTTATTTTTTTTGCACGCCACTGGCGAAAGCTTAACATGATTTAATTCTCTCTTGAATCAACAACATACTCTCTCCCTATATTTTTACACAATTACTTACAGCGGTCACCAGAAAGATCTTTCTCCGTGGGATGCTTAAGTGAGTACTCTTTGGTTATAATGTAATTTTTCTTGTGTTTTTGGTATATGATTGACCAAGCAAAGTAAAGAGAGAGTTAAAGCAGTTTTCGTTGCTCTCGTTTGAATAACATATAAAATTTAATTTTGGTCGTTTTGGTCATCAGAAGTTTAACTTATGCTCAAACGAAAAAGGAATTCTTTTTCTTTCTTTGAATTTTAATATACTTTTCATATAAACATTGTCATATCTACATATCTATATTTATATCAAAATCTATAATTTTTAACTTTTGAAATGCTTTATATTATTCTTTACTTTTATTAAATATAAGTTTTTGAGATGAATTTAGGCTGAGACGTTTACAGGGGGGGGAATCATGCAGAGTAAGTTAAGTTAAAAATTGGTTTGGCATAGGGATCGCTGGGTAATTTTTTTTTCTTTGGATACAGCGATCACGGTAGGGTGGACGAATTTGTTTTGGGCGTCACTGATATCAGACCCCTTCTTGTTCAGCAGTTGCGCCAGGAAATGCGGTATTTCTTTCTTTTTTTCTCATTCTTATCTCTATTTTTTTTTTTCTTTTGGCCAGTACCAAGCGTTAAACCGAGGATAAATTGTGTCAGTACGCGAATTCATTAATACAATTCTAACTAGTAGAGCGGATAGTCTATCCATTTCCCCCATCCCCCCCATTCCTCACCGACTAATTGAGCCGAAACCAGCGCGTACTACTACCAGATTCCAACAGCTCGCAGTAAAATTGTAGCAGGTTATATGTTACAGTTAGTTATGTATTCATAATTTTATTAATTGGCGCCCAAACGTGGGGCCAAAAACGGTTTCGGGAGCCCTGACGAAAACATTTTTAGTCAATAACAGCTTTTATTATGGGTATTTATATCTCGGTTTTCGAACGCTAGTGTTCCTTATTGTATTGGGTGGTCAGTCGGAGTACATAAAGTTTCGACATAACTCTATGTCCACACCACCAACAAGAAGAAAAATAAAACAACGCACAATCAATTGGTCAGATGGATCAGCCTTGAATTCTAAAATATTTTCGGCTCCGCGCTCAGGATTGTTGGTTTAGCCACTGGTAATTTTCGATAGTCAGAAAGTTATTTTTCGTTTCGGATCAGGTTTAACAATGGTCAAAGACTATAGCCTCCAAGCGGTTAATACTTCTTAGAACTATTAGTTTTCTTAGTTGCCTACAAGTTAGGTACAAAATGTTGATGGCTTTAAGTAGTTAGGTAAATTGTATGGAGTTATGTGATACTTGGCAATAGGCTAGGGCATACCTGCAAGTTCAATTATACTTAAAGTCCTCTTTTATCGTTATTTTAGCAGCTGCTCAAACCATTTTTTTTAACACATTTCATGATTCCCCTCGTTAGTTTTATGAAAGTTATTTAAATTTTCTTTATATTTTCTCTATTTCTTTGCAACATCAGTATAATAAGTATAGCTTTGTTAATCAATCAATTTAATAGAAATAGTCTTATTAGAAATTGACCAGATCTGGAATTAAAAGCTTAATAGTAAGAGGGAAGTCCTCAACATATTTAGTTAACAAATAAGCAAACGTTTTTTGGGGAGAAATGTCGGTAAGGCACAGCAGTGAAGATCTAGCCGCGATTCAGGACGACAATACCCTTTGCCTTATCTGCGATAAACCAATACAATATAGGGCGCAGCTACGGAGCACTACTTGTGGTCATCATTTCCACATAGCGTCGATAGTAGGGAAAGTTGCCCCACTTGTGATCAACCGCTACAGAATACGGAAGGAGAAGGAGCTGAAGCACTTAGTGGGGGACCACAGACCAGCCATCAGGCAAGAATGCAAACCAGGGCAGCAGCGCAAAGGGCCAACTTACTAGCAGAAATGGCACAGAGAGATTTGAGTCAGGAAAGAAGGTTAGATGAGGGTATAGAGCCATCCGAATCTGTTAGGAATAGCGACGTTAATTTAGCCAGATTAATAGCGAATGCCATGGCGACGGCTGCATCTAGCAGTTAGACAAACGGAATTGTTGACACAAGCGTTAGAAAATGGATTCCAGAGATTGTATTCAGTAGTAGCGACACACCAAGTGAACGCTGAGGAAAGTACACAACAGGCTGCGAACTTACGTAGCCAAGTATCAGCAACAGCAGCTAGTGAGCAGGCAAGTAATGGTAACAGTATTTTGAAGCTTAGACCAGACAGAATAAGTCAGGTTATAAGTAGTTGGAAGTTAAGGTTTAATGGCAAGTCAGTGGACGAGTTTATTTATAGAGCGGAAGCAATGACCCACCAGGCTTTAGAAGGTAATTTCGTAGTTCTGTCGCGGTATGTTAGCAATTTGTTTGAAGGAAATGCTAGTGAGTGGTTCTGGAGATACCACAAGAAGGTATCACACATCAAGTGGTTAGACTTATGTAGAGCCTTGAGGGAACAGTTTAAAGACGAGCGTACCGATCAGCATATTAAAGCTGCTATCAGCAAACGCAGACAAGGGGATAAAGAGTCGTTCGACGAATTCTAAGGGGCGATAGTGGCACTAGCAGACAAACTGTCTACTCCGTTACCAGAAATTGAGTTGCTAGAGCATATTCGGGCTAATCTTCTGCCCGATATTCAGCATGAGTTATTATATGGCATATTATATTATAAGGCAGTTAGTGCGTACTAGAGAAACCTTTATGCAGACAGTACGGAAACCATTGAGTGTACCACCAAGACCCATGCCTAGGAGAGTGGTAAATGCAGTGAGCATTCAAACAGAAGAAGAGTCCGAGGTTGAAGATGAGGTGCCAGTGGTGGAAGTAGTTAACTTGGTTTGTTGGAACTGTGATACGGCGGGTCATCCCTATCAAGAGTGTGTAGCAGAACGGCGAGTGTTTTGCTATGGCTGTGGGAAGCCAAACACGTATAAGCCATCTTGTGCCCATTGTAATGATCATTCAAAAAACCCGGCAGGTTTTTTAAAGGAAACACTAGGGTTAGAAGAATATTTGCCCGAATTTACGCATATCTCTGATGAGAAATCATTAGAAATAACTAAATATTCCGAAACGGAACCAGTAGAGTCGCCTAGATTAGGAATTTATTGGTCACAGAATCGTTCAAGAGAGCGAAGGAAGGCTTTTAATAAAGGTGTTAAAAAGGAGCGAAAGTTAATAGCCTCGGCGGTAGTCGGCAATGTTTTTGATATCCGTCCTTATGCAGAGGTAAAGTTATTCAATAGATTAATCAGTGGTCTCATGGATACTGGGGCTAGTATAAGTTGTGTTGGTGGCAGTTTTGCCGAAGAATTATTGGCTGTAAAACAGAATATTAGGCCAATGTCAAATAAAGTAAATACTACAGATGGAACACCTCAGCAAATAGTAGGAAAGATAAGTACTGAAGTTAGTTTTAGAGGAAATAGTAAGATATTGAAGTTTTATATAGTTCCTGGGCTAACCCAGGATCTCTACTTAGGCATAGATTTTTGGCTCGCTTTTTGATTTATTACCATCTGGACTGTCATTAGGACCGCTGCGGATAGCTAGTTTAAGCGTAGAGGATACGGCGCAACGGATGTTAGACAGTAATCAGAAGCAACGTTTGTCTGAATGTATGGGTTTGTTTCCATCATTCGCTAAGTTGGGACTAGGGAAAACGCAGCTGCTGTCACATTCAATAGATGTTGCTGGTGCAGCACCAATTAAGCAGCGACACTATCCTATGTCACCAGCAAAGGAACAATTAATATATGAAGAGTTAGATCGTATGTTAAAATTAGGAGTTATTGAGGAATCTCAAAGTGCTTGGTCTTCACCCGTTGTGTTGGTGAGTAAGCCAGGAAAACATAGGTTATGTATAGATAGTAGACGGGTGAATGCCGTTACAGTTAAGGATGCTTACCCAATGCCAATCATAGACGGCATCCTTAGCAGATTACCTAAGGCCGAGTACATTACAAGTCTCGACTTGAAAGACGCGTATTGGAAAATTCCTTTAGAGCCTGAGTCACGGGATAAGACAGCCTTTTCAGTAGCAGGTAGACCCCTGTACCATTTCAAAGTAATGCCTTTTGGATTATGTAACGCGGCGCAAACCATGTCCAAACTCATGGATAAAATAGTGCCACCACATCGGCGTCATCAGATATTTATCTACTTGGATGATCTGTTAATTGTCTCAGATTCGTTTAACGAGCATATAACTCTGCTTACAGAGCTATCCAAATGTATATCCGATGCAGGGTTTACTATAAACGTCGAGAAAATTCATTTCTGTAGAAAGAATGTCAAGTATCTAGGGCATATTGTAGGTGAGGGAACGATTAAGACAGACCCAGATAAAATATCCGCCATAGTCGATTTCCCCACCCCAAAATCGGTTAAACAAGTTCGGCGCTTTTTAGGAATGGCGGGTTGGTAATCATAAATTCATTCAAAATTACGCTGCTATTGCGTCTCCAATTACCGATACTTTAAAACATAAGAGTAAATTCATATGGACATCAGAAGCTCAGTCAGCATTTGAAGACTTGAAAACACGTTTAAGCCAGGCACCAGTTTTACATAGTCCCGATTTTAAAAAACCTTTCTCCATAAACTGTGACGCCAGTCATACGGGAGTGGGCGCAGTGTTAACCCAGTTAACAGAGGATAAGGACGAAGTACCCATTGCGTTTATGTCAAAAAAACTGAACCAGGCACAAAGAAACTACTCAGTTACAGAGAAAGAGTGTTTGGCAGCCGTGTTAGCAGTAAAAAAATATAGGGCCTACGTGGAGGGTCAAGAATTTTCTATCATAACCGACCATGCTTCTTTAAAGTGGTTAATGAGTCAATCAGACTTGAGTTCTAGGTTGGCCAGATGGTCTTTGAAACTTCAGGGATTTAATTTTACCATTTCACATCGAAAAGGTAGTCAAAATGTGGTGCCAGACGCTTTGTCCAGAGTTTTTACCCCTGATTTAGCGGTATTAGATAGTGATTTAGGAATCGATCTCAATTCGGTGCATTTTCTAAGTCCCGAATATGTGGAGCTAAAGGCGAAGGTCGAAAAAAAACCCCCAGTCAGTACCTGACGTGAAAGTAATGGGCAATTTAGTTTACCGGCGTAGTGAGCATTTTCCTGGGGAGAAGTTAGAAGATGATCAGTGCTGGAAACTATGGATTCCCAAGGGACTAGTGGCGCAGTTGTTGAAATTGGCTCACGAAAGCCCACTAGCGGCGCACTGCGGTATTAATAAGACATTGGAAAAACTCAGGCGCTACTATTACTGGCCAAATCTAGTGTCAGAAGTTAAAGAGTTTATAAACAGATGTGATGTTTGTAAAGCCACTAAACACCCGAATTATACGTTAAGGCCACCATTAGGCAAGTCGGGTGAAACGTCAAGATTTTTCGAGAGACTGTATGTGGATTTCTTGGGTCCTTACCCGAGAAGCAAGTCTGGCAATATTGGAATATTTATTGTAGTGGACCATTTCTCAAAATTTCCGTTCCTAAAGAAAGTAAAAAAAGTTTACCGCGGAAGTGGTTACCCAGTTTCTAGAAGAGGATCTTTTTCATTGTTTTGGGGTACCTGAGATTATAGTATCTGATAATGGGCCCCAGTTTAGAGCACACCATTTTAATGAGCTGTTGCAAAGGTATAAAGTGCGTCACACGTATACGGCTGCGTATGCTCCGCAGGCTAATGTGTCGGAGAGAGTAAACCGGTCGGTATTGGCAGCAGTGAAGGCATACGTAAGTCCAAGCCAGTCTGATTGGGACGAAAAGCTAAGTAGTATCGCTTGTGCATTGAGGTCTACTATTCATTCGGCGATAAACACAACACCCTATAGAATGGCATTTGGTCAGCATATGGTAACCGACGGGTCCGTTTACCAAGTGCTACGGAACTTAGAATTGTTAGAGGATCGGGCTGTAAGGTTTAGTAGGGACGACTCTTTCGAAATAATGGGAACTAAAGCTAAAGAGGAGTCACGAAAACAGCATGAGCGGAATGAGAATCTGTACAATTTACGTAGTCGCGAGGTGTCTTTTTCAATAGGACAAGAGGTATTTCGTAGGAACTTCCAGTAAAGTAATTTCGCAAAAGGATCCAATTCTAAGTTAGCGCCACCGTTCGTGAAGGCGAGAGTGAGACGCAAGCTCGGCAACGCGTACTATGAGTTGGAGAATCTACAAGGCCATTTGGTAGGCAAATTCCATGTAAAAGATATTAAGCAATAATTTTTTTTTGGCCCGGTTTCAAGCGAGTATCACCCTTTCCATTAGGTAAGTGTGATTTTAGTGGGGGGTTTTGTAGTAGCGCTTGTAACCGTTTGTATTTAGAAAGGAAACGAAAAAAAAGAGTAGGAATGATTTTTCTTCTTTATAACTAAAACGATATATAAACGTTTTATCCCTAAAAGTGGGCAATATAAGTTTCACAGAGTAATCAGAGTTTACTGCTTGCACTGCTTGTACTGCTTGTATTGTTAGTTAGCGTTGTACTAACTAACAGAATGTAGACTAACAATGTATAATTTTGAAAAAACATAGGAAATGCGATTTCGAGATTCATTTTTTTTTTTTGGTTCAGAAAATTTTCTTTGAATTTTTCTTATTTATCCGATTACTTTTTTGTGGCGCCCCCCTATGCTCCTTTAGAGTTGGTATCAGGGAAGTTTAGGGGTAATCGAGGCGAAGAGAGGGGTCCAAAGAGGACTAAGGGATAGAGATTTAGCCAAGTATGTCGGCCCCCATGGGAATGACTTTTCTTTTCCAAATCATCTTCAACTAGTGCGGTCGCAAAAATTAAAGTCATAGTGAAAACTAATTTTTTTTTCGGAAAAAGTCCGATTGTGAAGTTTGAATGGTGAATTCGAAGCAGTTTTATTCCTTCAGTGATTGATAGTGTTTTATTTCAAAATAAATGTAAGTCCAGCGCTATACAAACGCGCATATCAGTTTGAGTAAAGGAAGCAATTTTTATGAAAAATGTTTGTCTTTTAGGCACATGGGCAGTCTGATGAAGTAGATTTTCGAGAGGAAGTAATATTTCCTTTTTAATCCGGTGCCAAGTCAAATGGTAAATAGTAAAAAAAATGCGCCTTTTAATGTGTGTAGTAAGAAAGTATTGTTTTATATATAGAGTTGGCACCTAGTTCACAGACTAGATGCAATGGTCTAGGCCGGTCAGCCGACTAGAGAAAGGCTTATGAGGGACAAGCTGTCAAAACGGACCGAAGCCCCTGGAGCAGCAAGTATTGGCCAGAAAAGATCTGAGACGGGCATGAAGAGTAAAACCAAAAATAAAGAGTATAAGATTTTTTAGACTAGAGGAGAGACTTCCCCCCCGCCCTTACCTTGCAAGCAAACTCTGATAAGTAAAAGCTTTTCTTTTGTGATAACTATCAACCAGCGGAGCTTTCATATGTGTAGCCGCTTGGCTGGCGTTCCGCTTTGGTTATTTTATTTACTGGTGATCGTTGCATAGCCTTCAGCCAAGAAACTAAATATCTTCGCCAGGCCCTAATATTGCATGGGTTAAACTAATGTTGGGCGAAAATAATTAAATGCCTTTAATTTTTTTTTCTAATACTTTCGCCTTAAAGCTAACTTTTAAATTGTAAAATTCTGAGTCTTTGGTGTACTCCAAAGCCAAGTTAATTTTTTTTTATTTTTTTTTAACTTTATTTTTATAATTTCATTTGTAATTTTCTTTTTGGTCATGAGTGAAACTTCGGTGAAAATTTTTGTTCACCCCTTTTTTTTTTTTTGCACGCCACTGGCGAAAGCTTAACATGATTTAATTCTCTCTTGAATCAACAACATACTCTCTCCCTATATTTTTACACAATTACTTACAGCGGTCACCAGAAAGATCTTTCTCCGTGGGATGCTTAAGTGAGTACTCTTTGGTTATAATGTAATTTTTCTTGTGTTTTTGGTATATGATTGACCAAGCAAAGTAAAGAGAGAGTTAAAGCAGTTTTCGTTGCTCTCGTTTGAATAACATATAAAATTTAATTTTGGTCTTTTTGGTCATCAGAAGTTTAACTTATGCTCAAAAGAAAAAGGAATTCTTTTTCTTTCTTTGAATTTTAATATACTTTTCATATAAACATTGTCATATCTACATATCTATATTTATATCAAAATCTATAATTTTTAATTTTTGAAATGCTTTATATTATTCTTTACTTTTATTAAATATAAGTTTTTGAGATGAATTTAGGCTGAGACGTTTACAGGGGGGGGAATCATGCAGAGTAAGTTAAGTTAAAAATTGGTTTGGCATAGGGATCGCTGGGTAATTTTTTTCCTTTGGATACAGCGATCACGGTAGGGTGGACGAATTTGTTTTGGGCGTCACTGATATCAGACCCCTTCTTGTTCAGCAGTTGCGCCAGGAAATGCGGTATTTCTTTCTTTTTTTCTCATTCTTATCTCTATTTTTTTTTTTTTTGGCCAGTACCAAGCGTTAAACCGAGGATAAATTGTGTCAGTACGCGAATTCATTAATAAAATTCTAACTAGTAGAGCGGGTAGTCTATCCATTTCCCCCATCCCCCATTCCTCACCGACTAATTGAGCCGAAACCAGCGCGTACTACTGATAGATTCTACCAGATTCCAACAGCTCGCAGTAAAATTGTAGCAGGTTATATGTTACAAGTCGCTGAGAGGCCTTCCATCGATGCACTGTGGGAGGGTGTTTTATATGATGATTTCTCCTTTGCGCTTTATGACCACCATAAAACACCGTTTCTCTCACTTTGCTTTTACATTTACTCTATTTATCGTTACTCTTAACTTGAATTATTTAATATAACCTTAATGAGACCTTAATTGATTTTATATTTGACTTAATTACATTCTCATTTATTACTTAATTAGCACTTCGAAATTGAAAATAAGATTAGAAAGGAAAAAATATTTTCACTTAACGATTTCGTACAAAACAATGTGTTTTTGTTTTTTTAATTGTAGAAGTTTTCGGGTTGGTCACATGTATTGCGCTAAATCGGGTGACAGCAAGCAGTATCCAAAATTTGGCTAAAAAAAAGCTTTGTCTTGACAGCATCGGCAGAAGGTTAGATAGATATTTATTATAACAATAAGTGATGGGCCCAGGCAACGTGCCTATGTGGTTGTTGTGGTAATTTCTGAAAGAAATTAGTTTTCGCGCAGTGTTTTTTTTTTTTTTTTCTCACAAAGTATAATATCGGCGTTATGTCAGATTGATAAACTCGAGGACAGTAATTATGACTCGTGGTGCATCCAGATGAAAAGTGTGCAGGTGCATGCGGATTTGTGGAATGTGGCGTCAGGCGTATTGGCAAGGCCAACTACGGCATTGGCAATGATCACCTTGGAATATTTTGCATGTGGTGGCAAAGGCCATTTTAAAGCAAATTGACCCAGTGTAAGCGGTCGGAAGGTTGCATCGAACCCGAATAAGACAGTGCAGTCATCGTACATTCGGAGAAAATTGTGTTGGCTGATAATACATTTCTTCAGGCTGAAGGAAAGGGCGAGGTAAAGCTATTCAGCTTTACGTATACTTACATTATTCACCGATTTACGTATACTTACATTAAAGAATGTATTGTATCTACGAAAAATAAGAGGTAATTTCTTTCGGTGAGCAAAGCAATTGAACATGAATGCATCGTTGAATTTGGACAAAAGTGTGCACGAGTGATCCAAAAAGATGAAAGCATTGTGAAAGCGGACAAAGTTGGAAGTTTGTATATTTTTGGAACAGCACCGAGCAAATGCTATGCTACTAGGAGGAGTTTGCGTTGATCCAGACGAACGGACGGACATGGCTATTTGAACTCGTCTCGTCGTGCTGATCAAGAACTTTATATGGTCGGAGATGCTTCCTTCTATGCGTTGCACACTTTTGACCAACATTAATATACCCTTTTTGCAAGGGTATAAAAATTATGTGTACACAAGGACGTCGCCTAGCACTGGCATGGGGTGTTACCTTCACTCCCCCAATATTGCGATAAATTTAGTGAGACTTCAAATCGAAATGTATTAACAAAATTCAGCTTCACTTCAGTGACCCCCTAAATTCGACGAATTCCCAGAGAGCTTCGCTCTACCCGGGTGTCCCGTGACACCTCATTGTTTTTTTTTTGTTTTAATTTATGGGTTGATCATAAAACGCGAAACAGAAATTACGTTAACGAATCAGAGTATCAATTGAGTTTGCAAAAACTTGGTGGAAAGTCGCCGAATTGATACCGATAAAAACACTAGGCACTTACCCCATAGTTTAGTCGCTGAGAGGCCTTCCATCGATGCACTGTGGGAGGGTGTTTTATATGATGATTTCTCCTTTGCGCTTTATGACCACCATAAAACACCGTTTCTCTCACTTTGCTTTTACATTTACTCTATTTATCGTTACTCTTGACTTGAATTATTTAATATAACCTTAATGAGACCTTAATTGATTTTATATTTGACTTAATTACATTCTCTTTTATTACTTAATTAGCACTTCGAAAATGAAAATAAGATTAGAAAGGAAAAATATTTTCACTTAACGGTTTCGTACAAAACGATGTTTTTTTGTTTTTTTAATTGTAGAAGCTTTCGGGTTGGTCACATGTATTGCGCTAAATCGGCGACAGCAAGCAGTATCCAAAATTTGGCTAAAAAAAAGCTTTGTCTTGACAGCATCGGCAGAAGGTTAGATAGGGATAACCAACCACACGCATTGTTAGTTTATATTTATTATAACAATAGATGATGGGCCCAGGCAACGTGCCTATGTGGTTGTTGTGGAAATTTCTGAAAGAAATTATAAAAGTATAATGTCGGCGTTACGTCAGATTGATAAACTCGAGGACAGTAATTATGACTCGTGGTGCATCCAGATGAAAAGTGTGCAGGTGCATGCATTACATTATTCACCGATTTACGTATACTTACATTAAAGAATGTATTGTATCTACGAAAAATAAGAGGTAATTTCTTTTCGGTGAGCAAAGCAATTGAACATGGAATAATCGTTGAATTTGGACAAAAGTGTGCACGAGTGATCCAAAAAGATGAAAGCATTGTGAAAGCGGACAAAGTTGGAAGTTTGTATATTTTTGGAACAGCACCGAGCAAATGCTATGCTACTGCACAGTCTTACAAAGATTTGTGGCATAAAAGGTACGGACATCTCAACTATGATACAGTTGTACAGTTGGGTGAAATCGCACGGAAGGACTTGGCGCTAGGCATGGGAAAGTTTGACTCTACGTCGTTGGAACCCTGCAAGTTCTGCATGGTAAGCAAGATCACAGTGCAGCCAATTCCTATTCGACCAAGAATAGAGCTAAGGAAATCTTGGAGCTGGTGCATTCAGATGTTTGCGGTCCGTTTGATACAAAAAGCCTTGGAGGCAGCAGATACTTTCTCACATTTATCGATGGCAGGTCACGTCGTATATTTGTATATTTCCTGAAGGGAATGGATGAAGTATTTGGAAAGTTTGTGGAGTTTAAAAACATGGCAGAGCGGCAAGTGTTTCCAGTTGGAAAGAAGCTAAAGTGCCTTCGGAGCGACAATGGTCGCGAGTACGTCGATAAATCGTTTGACGAGTTTTTCAAGGGCAATGGAATATTGCGGCAGCTTACGGTACCATATACACCGCAGCAGAACGGTGTAGCAGAGAGGAGTTAACAGAACTCTAATTTGCATAAACCTTTTCGAGTCCTATGTTCTGATTACAATCTTCTGTATCCCGTAATCAGATCAGAAGCCTCTCTTTCCCTTGTGAAAACTTCTATTTTAGCACATTTAGCTCGTAGTTAGCTGTAGTTAAACATATTTTTAATTGTTTGTCCGTTTTATTTGTATTTGTCAACGCGATCGTGCCGTCCGATATGCGGCTGCGCCCCACGGTCGGTTGGGCGGGGAGGTGGACAGCCTTTTGCTTGGGCTCGCGCGAAACAGGCTATGTCCTGGTGTCGTATGGGCCACTTGAACTTACTTGAACGTACTTGAACGTACTTGAACGTACTTTGCGTTGTTTTTTTTTTTTTTTTTTATTTATTTATTTATTTACGTCAACTAACACAGCAGTCGACGAAAAAGCTTAAGCTAAAGACAGATAGTAATTAAATGAAGCTTAGCTTTATACACAACTAAACATACCCGACCCGGTGGATGTGTTTTATTCACAGCCAATGTGGCCAGGGATGAGTTGCATCCAATCCAAGTCCAGAATATTTTCATTGGTTTCGCTGTAGATGATTAAAAAGTATAGCGCGAAGAGAAGTGACAGAAAGATGAGAAGAGATAAGGTGAGAAAGGTTGTTAAAAGATTGGCAAAGAACACGAAGATGTTCGTTAAGAGAGTAGTTAGTCAGACATCTACTAAGATGAATAGGAAAAAAGTTTCTGGTCCGACGTGAGGGAAGGATATTGAAAATCCTTGAATGCAGATCGATAGTCCTTATCCTGGAGGCTCTGGAAAAGGATGTCCTGGCGAAATCGATCAATGTCCTGCCGAGATATGGCCTCGACAAAATGATCCTTTTTTCGTTTCTTAGCTCTAGAATCCACAAATCCTGGCGCAGTACGAAAGGATATGGATTCGTAGAAAGTCCTTGATGATCTCTATCGATTGGCATCAAAAAAATTGAAGGAAAAGTTCAAAAAAATCCAGAAAAAATACAGAATCCTTAATATCTCAGCTCTCCGCAGGACAATCGGGATGTCCTTTGCACCAACGATAGTCTTCAATGGTTGGAATGTTTGGGCACCACTTTCGTCCTGATGCTGCAAAGGACTCGCGAGTTAATTAACATTTTTTCATAAACAAAAATATTCTTTTATCTCAGCTCCCAAAAAGGACATTCCAGCATCTGATAGTGTCACTCGATGTGGATCATCAAGGACTACAATCTGACCAAAGGACATCCTGATCGTCCTTTAAATGACCGAGTTATAAAGACATTTGTAGTTTTTTGTCACTTTTTTGTTAAAAATTCGAGCAATATTTTTGGAAGAATATTGAAAATCCTTGAATGCAGATCGATAGTCCTGATCCTAGAGGCTCCGGAAAAGGATGTCCTGGCGAAATCGATCAATGTCCTGGCGAGATATGGCAGGAAAAGTTAAAAAAAATCTAGAAGAAATGCAAAATCCTTAATATCTCGGCTCTCCGCAGGACAATCGGGATGTCCTTTGCACCAACGATAGTCCTCAATGATTGGAATGTTTGGGAACCACTTTCGTCCTGATCCTGCAAAGTACTCGCGAGTTAATTAACATTTTTTCATAAACAAATATATCCTTTTATCTCAGCTCCCAAAAAGGACATTCCAGGATCCGATAGTCTCAGTCGATGTGAATCATCAAGGACTACACTCTGACCAAAGGACATCCTGCCCCCCTTACAAAAATTCGAGCAATGTTTTTGGTTAGATATTGAAAATCCTTGAATGCAGATCGATAGTCCTGATCCTGGAGCCTCCGGAAAAGGATGTCCTGGCGAAATCGATCAATGTCCTGGCGAGATATGGCAGGAAAAGTTAAAAAAAATCTAGAAGAAATACAAAATCCTTAATATCTCAGCTCCATGCAGGACAATCGGGATGTCCTTTGCACCAACGATAGTCCTCAATGGTTGGAATGTTTGGGCACCACTTTCGTCCTGATCCTGCAAAGGACTCGCGAGTTAATTAACATTTTTTCATGAACAAAAATATCATTTTATCGCAGCTCCCAAAAGGACATTCCAGGATCTGATAGTGTCAGTCGATGTGGATCATCAAGGACTACAATCTGACCAAAGGGCATCCTAATCGTCCTTTAAATGACCGAGTTATAAAGACATTTGTAGTTTGTCACTTTTTTTGACATATTTCTGAGCAATATTTTTGGAAGGATATTGAAAATCCTTGAATGCAGATCGATAGTCCTTATCCTGGAGGCTCCGGAAAAGGATTTCCTGGCGAAATCGATCAATGTCCTGCCGAGATATGGCCTCGACAAAATGATCCATTTTTCGTTTCTTAGCTCTAGAATCCACAAATCCTGGCGCAGGACAAAATGATATGGATTCGTAGAAAGTCCTAAGGATGCAGGACATGAAATTTTCTGCAAAGGTTCTTTTTCCACCTATTTGAAGGACATTTCAGGACATGGTAACGTCAATCGACGCGCATGAGCAAGGACTTTCATCTGGCCCAAGGATATCCCCCTCGTCCTTAAAACTATCGAGTTTTGACTACTTTTCTGTTAATTTGACTTGTAATTTTTTCCAAGTCCCAAATTGAAGGAAAAGTTCATAAAAAATCTAGAATAAGTACAAAATCCTTAATATCTCAGCTTCTGATAGTGTCACTCGATGTGGATCATCAAGGACTACAATCTGACCAAAAGGACATCCTGATCGTCCTTTAAATGACCGAGTTATAAAGACATTTGTAGTTTTTTGTCACTTTTTTGTTAAAAATTCGAGCAATATTTTTGGAAGAATATTGAAAATCCTTGAATGCAGATCGATAGTCCTTATCCTGGAGGCTCCGGAAAAGGATGTCCTGGCGAAATCGATCAATGTCCTGGCGAGATATGGCAGGAAAAGTTAAAAAAAATCTAGAAGAAATGCAAAATCCTTAATATCTCGGCTCTCCGCAGGACAATCGGGATGTCCTTTGCACCAACGATAGTCCTCAATGATTGGAATGTTTGGGCACCACTTTCGTCCTGATCCTGCAAAGTACCCGCGAGTTAATTAACATTTTTTCATAAACAAAAATATCCTTTTATCTCAGCTCCCAAAAGGACATTCCAGGATCCGATAGTCTCAGTCGACGTGGATCATCAAGGACTACACTCTGACCAAAGGACATCCTGCCCCCCCGTACAAAAATTCGAGCAATGTTTTTGGTTGGATATTGAAAATCCTTGAATGCAGATCGATAGTCCTGATCCTGGAGCCTCCGGAAAAGGATGTCCTGGCGAAATCGATCAATGTCCTGGCGAGATATGGCAGGAATAGTTAAAAAAAATCTAGAAGAAATACAAAATCCTTAATATCTCAGCTCCATGCAGGACAATCGGGATGTCCTTTGCACCAACGATAGTCCTCAATGGTTGGAATGTTTGGGCACCACTTTCGTCCTGGTCCTGCAAAGGACTCGCGAGTTAATTAACATTTTTTCATGAACAAAAATATCATTTTATCGCAGCTCCCAAAAGGACATTCCAGGATCTGATAGTGTCAGTCGATGTGGATCATCAAGGACTACAATCTGACCAAAGGGCATCCTGATCGTCCTTTAAATGACCGAGTTATAAAGACATTTGTAGTTTGTCACTTTTTTGACATATTTCTGAGCAATATTTTTGGAAGGATATTGAAAATCCTTGAATGCAGATCGATAGTCCTTATCCTGGAGGCTCCGGAAAAGGATGTCCTGGCGAAATCGATCAATGTCCTGGCGAGATATGGCAGGAAAAGTTAAAAAAAATCTAGAAGAAATGCAAAATCCTTAATATCTCGGCTCTCCGCAGGACAATCGGGATGTCCTTTGCACCAACGATAGTCCTCAATGATTGGAATGTTTGGGCACCACTTTCGTCCTGATCCTGCAAAGTACTCGCGAGTTAATTAACATTTTTTCATAAACAAAAATATCCTTTTATCTCAGCTCCCAAAAGGACATTCCAGGATCCGATAGTCTCAGTCGACGTGGATCATCAAGGACTACACTCTGACCAAAGGACATCCTGCCCCCCGTACAAAAATTCGAGCAATGTTTTTGGTTGGATATTGAAAATCCTTGAATGCAGATCGATAGTCCTGATCCTGGAGCCTCCGGAAAAGGATGTCCTGGCGAAATCGATCAATGTCCTGGCGAGGTATGGCAGGAATAGTTAAAAAAAATCTAGAAGAAATACAAAATCCTTAATATCTCAGCTCCATGCAGGACAATCGGGATGTCCTTTGCACCAACGATAGTCCTCAATGGTTAGAATGTTTGGGCACCACTTTCGTCCTGGTCCTGCAAAGGACTCGCGAGTTAATTAACATTTTTTCATGAACAAAAATATCATTTTATCGCAGCTCCCAAAAGGACATTCCAGGATCTGATAATGTCAGTCGATGTGGATCATCAAGGACTACAATCTGACCAAAGGGCATCCTGATCGTCCTTTAAATGACCGAGTTATAAAGACATTTGTAGTTTGTCACTTTTTTGACATATTTCTGAGCAATATTTTTGGAAGGATATTGAAAATCCTTGAATGCAGATCGATAGTCCTTATCCTGGAGGCTCCGGAAAAGGATGTCCTGGCGAAATCGATCAATGTCCTGGCGAGATATGGCAGGAAAAGTTAAAAAAAAATCTAGAAGAAATGCAAAATCCTTAATATCTCGGCTCTCCGCAGGACAATCGGGATGTCCCTTGCACCAACGATAGTCCTCAATGATTGGAATGTTTGGGCACCACTTTCGTCCTGATCCTGCAGAGTACTCGCGAGTTAATTAACATTTTTTCATAAACAAAAATATCCTTTTTATCTCAGCTCCCGAAAGGACATTCCAAGATCCGATAGTCTCAGTCGATGTGGATCATCAAGGACTACACTCCGACCAAAGGACATCCTGCCCCCTTACAAAAATTCGAGCAATGTTTTTGGTTGGATATTGAAAATCCTTGAATGCAGATCGATAGTCCTGATCCTGGAGCCCCCCGGAGATATGGCCTCGACAAAATGATCCATTTTTCGTTTCTTAGCTCTAGAATCCACAAATCCTGGCGCAGGACAAAATGATATGGATTCGTAGAAAGTCCTAAGGATGCAGGACATGAAATTTTCTGCAAAGGTTCTTTTTCCACCTATTTGAAGGACATTTCAGGACATGGTAACGTCAATCGACGCGCATGAGCAAGGACTTTCATCTGGCCCAAGGATATCCCGCTCGTCCTTAAAACTACCGAGTTTTGACTACTTTTCTGTTAATTTGACTTGTAATTTTTTCCAAGTCCCAAATTGAAGGAAAAGTTCTTAAAAAATCTAGAATAAGTACAAAATCCTTAATAACTCAGCTTCTGATAGTGTCACTCGATGTGGATCATCAAGGACTACAATCTGACCAAAGGACATCCTGATCGTCCTTTAAATGACCGAGTTATAAAGACATTTGTAGTTTTTTGTCACTTTTTTGTTAAAAATTCGAGCAATATTTTTGGAAGAATATTGAAAATCCTTGAATGCAGATCGATAGTCCTGATCCTAGAGGCTCCGGAAAAGGATGTCCTGGCGAAATCGATCAATGTCCTGGCGAGATATGGCAGGAAAAGTTAAAAAAATCTAGAAGAAATGCAAAATCCTTAATATCTCGGCTCTCCGCAGGACAATCAGGGATGTCCTTTGCACCAACGATAGTCCTCAATGATTGGAATGTTTGGGCACCACTTTCGTCCTGATCCTGCAAAGTACTCGCGAGTTAATTAACATTTTTTCATAAACAAAAATATCCTTTTATCTCAGCTCCCAAAAGGACATTCCAGGATCTGATAGTGTCAGTCGATGTGGATAATCAAGGACTACAATCTGATCAAAGGACATCCTGATCGTCCCTTAAATGACCGAGTTATAAAGTCATTTGTAGTTTTTTGTCACTTTTTTGCCATATTTCTGAGCAATATTTTTGGAAGGATATTGAAAATCCTTGAATGCAGATCGATAGTCCTTATCCTGGAAGCTCCGGAAAAGGATGTCCTGGCGAAATCGATCAACGTCCTGGCGAGATATGGCCTCGACAAAATGAACCTTATTTCGTTTCTTAGCTCTAGAATCCACAAATCCTGGCGCAGTACGAAAGGATATGGATTCGTAGAAAGTCCTTGATGATCCCTATCGATTGGCATCAAAAAAATTGAAGGAAAAGTTCAAAAAAATTCAGAAAAAATACAAAATCCTTAATATCTCAGCTCTCCTCAGGACAATCGGGATGTCCTTTGCACCAACGATAGTCCTCAATGATTGGAATGTTTGGGCACCACTTTCGTCCTGATCCTGCAAAGTACTAGCGAGTTAATTAACATTTTTTCATAAACAAAAATATCCTTTTATCTCAGCTCCCAAAAGGACATTCCAGGATCCGATAGTCTCAGTCGATGTGGATCATCAAGGACTACACTCTGACCAAAGGACATCCTGCCCCCCCTTACAAAAATTCGAGCAATGTTTTTGGTTGGATATTGAAAATCCTTGAATGCAGATCGATAGTCTTGATCCTGGAGGCTCCGGAAAAGGATGTCCTGGCGAAATCGATCAATGTCCTGGCGAGACATGGCCTCGACAAAATGATCCTTTTTTCGTTTCTTAGCTCTAGAATCCACAAACCCTGGCGCAGGACAAAATGATATGGATTCGTAGAAAGTCCTAAGGATGCAGGTCATGAAATTTTCTGCAAAGGTTCTTTTTTCCACCTATTTGAAGGACATTCCAGGACATGGTAACGTCAGTCGACGCGCATGAGCAAGGACTTTCAACTGGCCCAAGGACATTCCGGTCATCCTTAAAACTACCGAGCTTTGAGCACTTTTCTGTTTAATTGACTTGTAATTTTTTCCAAGTCCCAAATTGAAGGAAAAGTTCAAAAAAATCTAGAAAAAATACAAAATCCTTAATATCTCAGCTCTCCGCAGGACAATCGGGATGTCCTTAGCACCAACAATAGTCCTCAATGGTGGGAATGTTTGGGCAGCACTTTCGTCCTTATCCTGCGAAGGCTCGCGAGTTAATTAACATTTTTTCATAAACAACAATATCCTTTTATCTCAGCTCCCAAAAGCACATTCCAGGATCCGATAGTCTCAGTCGATGTGGATCATCAAGGAATACAATCTGACCAAAGGACATCCTGATCGTCCTTTAAATGACCGAGTTTTAAAGACATTTGTAGTTTGTCACTTTTTTGAAATATTTCTGAGCAATATTTTTGGAAGGATATTGAAAATCCTTGAATGCAGATCGATAGTCCTGATCCTGGAGGCTACGGAAAAGGATGTCCTGGCGAAATCGATCAATGTCCTGCCGAGATATGGCAGGAAAAGTTAAAAAAAATCTAGAAGAAATACAAAATCCTTAATATCTCAGCTATCCGCAGGACAATCGGGATGTCCTTTGCACCAACGATAGTCCTCAATGGTTGGAATGTTTGGGCACCACTTTTGTCCTGATCCTGCAAGGGACTCGCGAGTTAATTAACATTTTTTTTATAAACAAAAATATCCTTTTATCTCAGCTCCCAAAAGGACATTCCAGGATCCGATAGTCTCAGTCGACGTGGATCATCAAGGACTACACTCTGACCAAAGGACATCCTGCCCCCCGTACAAAAATTCGAGCAATGTTTTTGGTTGGATATTGAAAATCTTTGAATGCAGATCGATAGTCCTGGTCCTGGAGCCTCCGGAAAGGGATGTCCTGGCGAAATCGATCAATGTCCTGGCGAGATATGGCAGGAAAAGTAAAAAAAAACAAGAAGAAATACAAAATCCTTAATATCTCAGCTTCATGCAGGACAATGGGGATGTCCTTTGCACCAACGATAGTCCTCAATGGTTGGAATGTTTGGGCACCACTTTCGTCCTGATCCTACAAAGGACTCGCGAGTTAATTAAGATTTTTTTATAAACAAAAATATCATTTTATCGCAGCTCCCAAAAGGACATTCCAGGATCTGATAGTGTCAGTCGATGTGGATCATCAAGGACTACAATCTGACCAAAGGGCATCCTGATCGTCCTTTAAATGACCGAGTTATAAAGACATTTGTAGTTTGTCACTTTTTTGATATATTTCTGAGCAATATTTTTGGATGGATAGTGAAAATCCTTGAATGCAGATCGATAGTCCTTATCCTGGAGGCTCCGGAAAAGGATGTCCTGGCGAAATCGATCAACGTCCTGGCGAGATATGGCCCCGACAAAATGAACCTTTTTTCGTTTCTTAGCTCTAGAATCCACAAATCCTGGTGCAGTACGAAAGGATATGGATTCGTAAAAAGTCCTTGATGATCTCTATCGATTGGCATCAACAAAATTGAAGGAAAAGTTAAAAAAATCTAGAAGAAATACAAAATCCTTAATATCTCAGCTATCCGCAGGACAATCGGGATATCCTTTGCACCAACGATAGTCCTCAATGGTTGGAATGTTTGGGCACCACTTTTGTCCTGATCTTGCAAAGGACTCGCGAGTTAATTAACATTTTTTTCATAAAGAAAAATATCCTTTTATCTCAGCTCCCAAAGGACATTCCAGGATCTGATAGTGTCACTCGATGTGGATAATCAAGGACTACAATCTGATCAAAGGACATCCTGATCGTCCCTTAAATGACCGAGTTATAAAGTCATTTGTAGTTTTTTGTCACTTTTTTGCCATATTTCTGAGCAATATTTTTGGAAGGATATTGAAAATCCTTGAATGCAGATCGATAGTCCTTATCCTGGAAGCTCCGGAAAAGGATGTCCTGGCGAAATCGATCAACGTCCTGGCGAGATATGGCCTCGACAAAATGAACCTTTTTTCGTTTCTTAGCTCTAGAATCCACAAATCCTGGCGCAGTACGAAAGGATATGGATTCGTAGAAAGTCCTTGATGATCCCTATCGATTGGCATCAAAAAAATTGAAGGAAAAGTTCAAAAGAATTCAGAAAAAATACAAAATCCTTAATATCTCAGCTCTCCTCAGGACAATCGGGATGTCCTTTGCACCAACGATAGTCCTCAATGATTGGAATGTTTGGGCACCACTTTCGTCCTGATCCTGCAAAGTACTAGCGAGTTAATTAACATTTTTTCATAAACAAAAATATCCTTTTATCTCAGCTCCCAAAAGCACATTCCAGGATCCGATAGTCTCAGTCGATGTGGATCATCAAGGAATACAATCTGACCAAAGGACATCCTGATCGTCCTTTAAATGACCGAGTTATAAAGACATTTGTAGTTTGTCACTTTTTTGATATATTTCTGAGCAATATTTTTGGAAGGATATTGAAAATCCTTGAATGCAGATCGATAGTCCTGATCCTGGAGGCTACGGAAAAGGATGTCCTGGCGAAATCGATCAATGTCCTGCCGAGATATGGCAGGAAAAGTTAAAAAAATCTAGAAGAAATACAAAATCCTTAATATCTCAGCTATCCGCAGGACAATCGGGATGTCCTTTGCACCAACGATAGTCCTCAATAATTGGAATGTTTGGGCACCATTTTCGTCCTGATACTGCAAAGGACTCGCGAGTTAATTAACATTTTTTCATTAAAAAAATATGCCTAATATCTTAGCTCTCCGCAGGACAATCGGGATGTCCTTTGCACCAACGATAGTCCTTAATGGTTTGAATGTTTGGGCAGCACTTTCGTCCTGATCCTGCAAAGGACTCGCGTGTTAATTAACATTTTTTTATAAACAAAAATATCCATTTATCTCAGCTCCCAAAAAGACATTCCAGGATCTGATAGTGTCAGTCGATGTGGATCATCAAGGACTACAATCTGACCAAAGGACATCCTGATCGTCCTTTAAATGACCGAGTTATAAAGACATTTGTAGTTTGTCACTTTTTTGATATATTTCTGAGCAATATTTTTGGAAGGATATTGAAAATCCTTGAATGCAGATCGATAGTCCTGATCCTGGAGGCTACGGAAAAGGATGTCCTGGCGAAATCGATCAATGTCCTGCCGAGATATGGCAGGAAAAGTTAAAAAAAATCTAGAAGAAATACAAAATCCTTAATATCTCAGCTATCCGCAGGACAATCGGGATGTCCTTTGCACCAACGATAGTCCTCAATAATTGGAATGTTTGGGCACCACTTTCGTCCTGATACTGCAAAGGACTCGCGAGTTAATTAACATTTTTTCATTAAAAAAATATGCCTAATATCTTAGCTCTCCGCAGGACAATCAGGGATGTCCTTTGCACCAACGATAGTCCTTAATGGTTTGAATGTTTGGGCAGCACTTTCGTCCTGATCCTGCAAAGGACTCGCGTGTTAATTAACATTTTTTTATAAACAAAAATATCCATTTATCTCAGCTCCCAAAAAGACATTCCAGGATCTGATAGTGTCAGTCGATGTGGATCATCAAGGACTACAATCTGACCAAAGGACATCCTTATCGTCCTTTAAATTATAAAGACATTTGTAGTTTTGTGTCACTTTTTTGCCATTTTTCTGACCCCCCCAAATATACGAGCAATATTTTTGGAAGGATATTGAAAATCCTTGAATGCAGATCGATAGTCATGATCCTGGAGGCTCCGGAAAAGGAAGTCCTGGCGAAATCGATCAATGTCCTGGCGAGATATGGCTTCAAAAAAATGATCCTTTTTTCGTTTCTTAGCTCTAGAATCCACAAATCCTGACTCAGTACGAAATGATATGGATTAGTAGAAAGTCCTTAATGATCTCTATCGATTGGCATCATAAAAAGTTAGGGTCATCCAAGGATGCAGGATATGTAATTTTCAGCAAAGGTCCCTTTTCCACCTATTTGAAGGACATTCCAGGACATGGTAACGTCAGTCGACGCGCATGAGCAAGGACTTTCAACTGGCCCAAGGACATTCCGGTCATCCTTAAAACTACCGAGCTTTGAGCACTTTTCTGTTTATTTGACTTGTAATTTTTTCCAAGTCCCAAATTGAAGGAAAAGTTCAAAAAAATCTAGATAAAATACAAAATCCTTAATATCTCAGCTCTCCGCAGGACAATCGGGATGCCCTTTGCACCAACGATAGTCCTAAATGGTTGGAATGTTTGGGCAGAACTTTCGTCCTGATCCTGCAAAGGACTCGCGAGTTAATTAACATATTTTCATAAACAAAAATATCCTTTTATCTCAGCTCCCAAAAGGACATTCCAAGATCTGATAATGTCAGTCGATGTGGATCATCAAGGACTAGAATCTGAACAAAGGACATCCTAATCGTCCTTTAAATTACCGAGTTATAGAGACATTTGTAGTTTTTTGTCACTTTTTTGCCATTTTTTCTGACCCCCACAAAAATACGAGCAATATTTTTGGAAGGATATTGAAAATCCTTGAATGCAGATCGATAGTCCTGATCCTAGAGGCTCCGGAGAAGGATGTCCTGGCAAAATCGATCAATGTCCTGCCGAGATATGGCAGGAAAAGTTAAAAAAATCTAGAAGAAATGCAAAATCCTTAATATCTCGGCTCTCCGCAGGACAATCGGGATGTCCTTTTCACCAACGATAGTCCTCAATGATTGGAATGTTTGGGCACCACTTTCGTCCTGATCCTGCAAAGGATTCGCGAGTTAATTAACATTTCTTCATAAACAAAAATATCATTTTATCGCAGCTCCCAAAAGGACATTCCAGGATCTGATAGTGTCAGTCGATTTGGATCATCAAGGACTACAATCTGACCAAAGGGCATCCTGATCGTCCTTTAAATGACCGAGTTATAAAAACATTTGTAGTTTGTCACTTTTTTCACATATTTCTGAGCAATATTTTTGAAAGGATATTGAAAATCCTTGAATGCAGATCGATAGTCCTTATCCTGGAGGCTCCGGAAAAGGATGTCCTGGCGAAATCGATTAATGTCCTGGCGAGATATGGCCTCGACAAAATGATCCATTTTTCGTTTCTTAGCTCTAGAATCCACAGTACGAAAGGATATGGATTCGTAGAAAGTCCTTGATAATCTCTATCGATTGGCATCAAAAAAATTGAAGGAAAAGTTCAAAAAAATCCAGAAAAAATACAAAATCCTTAATATCTCAGCTCTCCGCAGGACAATCGGGATGTCCTTAGCACCAACGATAGTCTTCAATGGTTGGAATGTTTGGGCAGCACTTTCGTCCTGATCCTGCAAAGGACTCGCGAGTTAATTAACATTTTTTCATAAACAAAAATATTCTTTTATCTCAGCTCCCAAAAGGACATTCCAGGATCCGATAGTCTCAGTCGACGTGGATCATCAAGGACTACACTCTGACCAAAGGACATCCTGCCCCCCTGTACAAAAAATTCGAGCAATGTTTTTGGTTGGATATTGAAAATCTTTGAATGCAGATCGATAGTCCTGGTCCTGGAGCCTCCGGAAAGGGATGTCCTGGCGAAATCGATCAATGTCCTGGCGAGATATGGCAGGAAAAGTAAAAAAAACTAGAAGAAATACAAAATCCTTAATATCTCAGCTCCATGCAGGACAATGGGGATGTCCTTTGCACCAACGATAGTCCTCAATGGTTGGAATGTTTGGGCACCACTTTCGTCCTGATCCTACAAAGGACTCGCGAGTTAATTAAGATTTTTTTATAAACAAAAATATCATTTTATCGCAGCTCCCAAAAGGACATTCCAGGATCTGATAGTGTCAGTCGATGTGGATCATCAAGGACTACAATCTGACCAAAGGGCATCCTGATCGTCCTTTAAATGACCGAGTTATAAAGACATTTGTAGTTTGTCACTTTTTTTGATATATTTCTGAGCAATATTTTTGGATGGATAGTGAAAATCCTTGAATGCAGATCGATAGTCCTTATCCTGGAGGCTCCGGAAAAGGATGTCCTGGCGAAATCGATCAACGTCCTGGCGAGATATGGCCCCGACAAAATGAACCTTTTTTCGTTTCTTAGCTCTAGAATCCACAAATCCTGGTGCAGTACGAAAGGATATGGATTCGTAAAAAGTCCTTGATGATCTCTATCGATTGGCATCAACAAAATTGAAGGAAAAGTTAAAAAAATCTAGAAGAAATACAAAATCCTTAATATCTCAGCTATCCGCAGGACAATCGGGATGTCCTTTGCACCAACGATAGTCCTCAATGGTTGGAATGTTTGGGCAGCACTTTTGTCCTGATCCTGCAAAGGACTCGCGAGTTAATTAACATTTTTTTATAAAGAAAAATATCCTTTTATCTCAGCTCCCAAAGGACATTCCAGGATCTGATAGTGTCACTAGATGTGGATCATCAAGGACTACAATCTGAGCAAAGGACATCCTGATCGTCCTTTAAATGACCGAGTTATAAAGACATTTGTAGTTTTTTGTCACTTTTTTCCCTTACAAAAACTCGAGCTATATTTTTAGAAGGATATTGAAAATCCTTGAATGCAGATCGATAGCTAATCCTGCAGGACTCGCGAGTTAAATAACATTTTTTTTATAAACAATATCCTTTTATCTCAGCTCCCAAAAGGACATTCCAGGATACGATAGTCTTAGTCGATGTGGATCATCAAGGACTACAATCTGAATAAATGACATCCTGCCCGCCCTTACAAATATTCGAGTAATGTTTTTGGAAGGATATTGAAAATCCTTGAATGCAGATCGAAAGTCCTGATCCTGGAGGCTCCGGAAAAGGATGTCCTGGCGAAATCGATCAACGTCCTGCCGAGATATGGCAGGAAAAGATAAAAAAATCTAGAAGAAATACAAAATCCTTAATATCTCAGTTCTCCGCAGGACAATCGGGATGTCCTTAGCACCAGCGATAGTCCTCAGTGGTTGGAATGTTTGGGCACCACTTTCACCTGATCCTAAAAGGACTCGCGAGTTAATTAACATTTTTCGTAAACAAAAATATCCTTTTATCTCAGCTCCCAAAAGGACATTCCAGGATCCGATAGTCTCAGTCGATGTGGATCATCAAGGACTACAATCTGACCAAAGGACATCCTGATCGTCCTTTAAATGACCGAGTTATGAAAAAATTTGTAGTTTTTTGTCACTTTTTTGTCAAAAATTCGACCATATTTTTGGAAGAATATTGAAAATCCTTGAATGCAGATCGATAGTCCTGATCCTGGAGGCTCCGGAAAAGGATGTCCTGGCGAAATTGATCAATGTCCTGGCGAGATATGGCCTCGACAAAATGATCCCTTTTTCGTTTCTTAGCTCTAGAATCCACAAACCCTGGCGCAGGATAAAAGGATATGGATTCGTAGAAAGTCCTAAGGATGCAGGACATGAAATTTTCTACAAAGGTCCTTTTTTCCACCTATTTGAAGGACATTCCAGGACATGGTAACGTCAGTCGACGCGCATGAGCAAGGACTTTTAACTGGCCCAAGGACATTCCGGTCATCCTTAAAACTACCGAGTTTTGAGCACTTTTCTGTTTATTTGACTTGTAATTTTTTCCAAGTCCCAAATTGAAGGAAAAGTTCATAAAAAATCTAGAAAAAGTATAAAATCCTTAATATCTCAGCTCTCCGCAGGACAATCGGGATGTCCTTAGCACCAACGATAGTCCCCAATGGGGTGAATGTTTGGGCAGCACTTTCATCCTGATCCTGCAAAGGACTCGCGTGTTAATTAACATTTTTTTATAAACAAAAATATACATTTATCTCAGCTCCCAAAAGGACATTCCAGGATCTGATAGTGTCAGTCGATGTGGATCATCAAGGACTACAATCTGACCAAAGGACATCCTGATCGTCCTTTAAATGACCGAGTTATAAAGACATTTGTAGTTTTGTGTCACTTTGTTGCCATTTTTCTGACCCCCCCAAATAACCGAGCAGTATTTTTGGAAGGATATTGAAAATCCTTGAATGCAGATCTATAGTCCTGATCCTGGAGGCTCCGGAAAAGGATGTCCTGGCGAAATCGATCAATGTCCTGGCGAGATATGGCCTCGACAAAATGATCCTTTTTTTGTTTCTTAGCTCTAGAATCTACAAAACCTGGCGCAGGACGAAAGGATATGGATTCGTAGAAGGTCCTAAGGATGCAGGACATGAAATTTTCTGCAAAGGGTCCTTTTTTCCACCTATTTGAAGGACATTCCAGGACATGGTAACGTCAATCGACGCGCATGAGCAAGGACTTTCATCCGGCCCAAGGACATCCCGCTCATCCTTAAAACTACCGAGTTTTGAGTACTTTTCTGTTTATTTGACTTGTAATTTTTTCCAAGTCCCAAATTGAAGGAAAAGTTCAAAAAAATCTAGAAAAAATACAAAAACCTTAATATCTCGGCTCTCCGCAGGACAATCGGGATGTCCTTTGCACCAACTATAGTCCTCAATGGTTGGAATGTTTGGGCACCACTTTCGTCCTGATCCTACAAAGGACTCGCGAGTTAATTAACATTTCTTCAAAAACAAAAATATCCTTTTATCTCAGCTCCCAAAAGGACATTCCAGGATCTGATAGTGTCAGTCGATGTGGATCATCAAGGACTACAATCTGACCAAAGGACATCCTGATCGTCCTTTAAATGACCGAGTTATAAAGATATTTGTAGTTTTTTGTCACGTTTTTGTCAAAAATTCGAGCAATATTTTTGGAAGGATATTGAAAATCCTTGAATGCAGATCTATAGTCCTGATCCTGGAGGCTCCGGAAAAGGATGTCCTGGCGAAATCGATCAATGTCCTGGCGAGATATGGCCTCGACAAAATGATCCTTTTTTTGGTTTCTTAGCTCTAGAATCTACAAAACCTGGCGCAGGACGAAAGGATATGGATTCGTAGAAAGTCCTATTTTTTTTTTATGAAAAAAAAGTAAGGGTCATCTAAGGATGCAGGACATGAAATTTTCTGCAAAGGTTCTTTTTTCCACCTATTTGAAGGACATTCCAGGACATGGTAACGTCAATCGACGCGCATGAGCAAGGACTTTCATCTGGCCCAAGGACATCCCGCTCATCCTTAAAACTACCGAGTTTTGAGTACTTTTCTGTATATTTGACTTGTAATTTTTTCCAAGTCCCAAATTGAAGGAAAAGTTCAAAAAAATTTAGAAAAAATACAAAATCCTTAATATCTCAGCGGGATGTCCTTAGCACCAACGATAGTCCTCAATGGTGGGAATGTTTGGGGACCACTTTCGTCCTGATCCTGCAAAGGACTCGCGTGTTAATAAACATTTTTTTATAAACAAAAATATACATTTATCTCAGCTCCCAAAAGGACATTCCAGGATCCGATAGTCTCAGTCGATGTGGATCATCAAGGACTACAATCTGACCAAAGGACATCCTGATCGCCCTTTAAAATGACCGAGTTATAAAGACATTTGTGGGATTTGTGTCACTTTGTATGCCGATTTAAAGTCCTGACCCCCTGCAAAAAATAAAAAAATAAAAATACAAAAATTTTTATTTCCCCCCCCCCCCCCAAAAAAATTGGTTTTTTTTTTCCCCAAAAATTTTCCCTATTTGTTTGATTTTTTTGGCCCTTTTTTGTTTTTTTTCTCTTTTTTTCAAAAATTCGAGCAGTATTTTTGGAAGGATATTGAAAATCCTTGAATGCAGATCGATAGTCCTGATCCTGGAGGCTCCGGAAAAGGATGTCCTGGCGAAATTGATCAATGTCCAGGCGAGATATGGCCTCGACAAAATGATCCATTTTTCGTTTCTTAGCTCTAGAATCTACAAATCCTGGCGCAGGACGAAAGGATATGGATTCGTAGAAAGTCCTTGATGATCTTTATCGAATGGCATCAAAAAAATTAGGGTCATCAAAGGATGCACGACATGAAATTTTCTGCAAAGGTTCTTTTTTCCACCTATTTGAAGGACATTCCAGGACATGGTAACGTCAGTCGACGCGCATGAGCAAGGACTTTCATCTGGCCCAAGGACATCCCGCTCATCCTTAAAACTACCGAGTTTTGAGTACTTTTCTGTTTATTTGACTTGTAATTTTTTCCAAGTCCCAAATTGAAGGAAAAGTTCAAAAAAATCTAGAAAAAATACAAAATCCTTAATATCTCAGCTCTCCGTAGGACAATCGGGATGTCCTTAGCACCAACGATAGTCCTCAATGGTGGGAAAGTTTGGGCACCTTCCTAAAGACTCGTTAATAACATTTTTTAAAAAAACTTTAGCAAGCATCAGGATGAAGTAGGTGGGATAAGGAACAATAAAACAACCCTTTAAAATAAAAATTTGTAGTTTTTTGTCACTTTTTTGTCAAAAATTCGAGCATATTTTTGGAAGAATATTAAAAATCCTTGAATGCAGATCGATAGTCCTGATCCTGGAGGCTCCGGAAAAGGATGTCCTGGCGAAATCGATCAATGTCCTGGCGAGATATGATCCGACAAAATGATCCTTTTTTCGTTTCTTACCTCAAGAATCTACAAATCCTGGCGCAGGACGAAAGGATATGGATTCGTAGAAAGTCCTAAGGATGCAGGACATGAAATTTTCTGCAAAGGTTGTTTTTGCTACCTATTTGAAGGACATTCCAGGAAGTGGTAACGTCAGTCGACGCGCATGAGCAAGGACTTTCAACTGGCCCAAGGACATTTCGGTCATTCTTAAAACTACCGAGTTTTGAGCACTTTTCTGTTTATTTGACTTGTAATTTTTTCCAAGTCCCAAAGTGAAGGAAAAGTTCAAAAAAATCTAGAAAAAGTACAAAATCCTTAATATCTCAGCTCTCCGCAGGACAATCGGGATGTCCTTAGCACCAACGATAGTCCTCAATGGTGGGAAAGTTTGGGCAGCACTTTCATCCTGATCCTGCAAAGGACTCCCGTGTTAATTAACATTTTTTTATAAACAAAAATATACATTTATCTCAGCTCCCAAAAGGACATTCCAGGATCTGATAGTGTCAGTCGATGTGGATCATCAAGGACTACAATCTGACCAAAGGACATCCTGATCGTCCTTTAAATGACCGAGTTATAAAGACATTTGTAGTTTTGTGTCACTTTGTTGCCATTTTTCTGACCCCCCCAAATAAACGAGCAGTATTTTTGGAAGGATATTGAAAATCCTTGAATGCAGATCTATAGTCCTAATCCTGGAGGCTCCGGAAAAGAATGTCCTGCCGAAATTGATCAATGTCCTGGCGAGATATGGCCTCGACAAAACGATCCCTTTTTCGTTTCTTAGCTCTAGAATCCACAAATCCTGGCGCAGAACGAAATGATATGGAATCGTAGAAAGTCCTAATGATGCAGGACATGAAATTTTCTGTAAAGGGTCCTTTTTTCCACCTATTTAAAGGACATTCCAGGACATGGTAACGTCAATCGACGCGCATGAGCAAGGACTATCATCTGGCCCAAGGACATCCCGCTCATCCTTAAAACTACCGAGTTTTGAGCACTTTTCTGTTTATTTGACTTGTAATTTTTTCCAAGTCCCAAATTGAAGGAAAAGTTCAAAAAAATCTAGAAAAAGTACAAAATCCTTAATATCTCAGCTCTACGCAGGACAATCGGGATGTCCTTTGCACCAACTATAGTCCTCAATGGTTGGAATGTTTGGGCACCACTTTCGTCCTGATCCTAAAAAGGACTCGCGAGTTATTTAACATTTTTTCATAAACAAATATATCCTTTTATCTCAGCTCCCAAAAGGACATTCCAGGATCCGATAGTCTCAGTCGATGTAGATCATCAAGGACTATAATCTGACCAAAGGACATCCTCATCGTCCTTTAAATGACCGAGTTATAAAGACATTTGTAGTTTTTTGTCGCTTTTTTGTCAAAAATTCGAGCATATTTTTGGAAGAATATTGAAAATCCTTGAATGCAGATCGATAGTCCTGATCCTGGAGGCTCCGGAAAAGGATGTCCTGGCGAAATCGATCAATGTCCTGCCGAGATATGGCCTCGACAAAATGATCCTTTTTTTGTTTCTTAGCTCTAGAATCCACAAATCCTGGCTCAGTACGAAATGATATGATTTAGTAGAAAGTCCTTGATGATCTTTATCGAATGGCATCAAAAAAAGGGTCATCTAAGGATGCACGACATGAAATTTTCTGCAAAGGTCCTTTTTTCCACCTATTTGAAGGACATTCCAGGACATGGTAACGTCAGTCGACGCGCATGAGCAAGGACTTTCATCTGGCCCAAGGACATCCCGCTCATCCTTAAAACTACCGAGTTTTGAGTACTTTTCTGTTTATTTGACTTGTAATTTTTTCCAAGTCCCAAATTGAAGGAAAAGTTCAAAAAAATCTAGAAAAAATACAAAATCCTTAATATCTCAGCTTCCGCAGGACAATCGGGATGTCCTTAGCACCAACGATAGTCCTCAATGGTGGGAATGTTTGGGGACCACTTTCGTCCTGATCCTGCAAAGGACTCGCGTGTTAATTAACATTTTTTTATAAACAAAAATATACATTTATCTCAGCTCCCAAAAGGACATTCCAGGATCCGATAGTGTCAGTCGATGTGGATCATCAAGGACTACAATCTGACCAAAGGACATCCTGATCGTCCTTTAAATGACCGAGTTATAAAGACATTTGTGATTTGTGTCACTTTGTTGCCATTTTTCTGACCCCCCAAATAAACGAGCAGTATTTTTTTGGCAAAAATGGCATATTTTGGAAGAATATTAAAATCCTTGAATGCAGATCTATAGTCCTGATCCTGGAGGCTCCGGAAAAGGATGTCCTGGCGAAATTGATCAATGTCCAGGCGAGATATGGCCTCGACAAAATGATCCATTTTTCGTTTCTTAGCTCTAGAATCTACAAATCCTGGCGCAGGACGAAAGGATATGGATTCGTAGAAAGTCCTTGATGATCTTTATCGAATGGCATCAAAAAAAATTAGGGTCATCTAAGGATGCACGACATGAAATTTTCTGCAAAGGTTCTTTTTTCCACCTATTTGAAGGACATTCCAGGACATGGTAACGTCAGTCGACGCGCATGAGCAAGGACTTTCATCTGGCCCAAGGACATCCCGCTCATCCTTAAAACTACCGAGTTTTGAGTACTTTTCTGTTTATTTGACTTGTAATTTTTTCCAAGTCCCAAATTGAAGGAAAAGTTCAAAAAAATCTAGAAAAAGTACAAAATCCTTAATATCTCAGCTCTCCGTAGGACAATCGGGATGTCCTTAGCACCAACGATAGTCCTCAATGGTGGGAATGTTTGGGGACCACTTTCGTCCTGATCCTGCAAAGGACTCGCGAGTTAATAAACATTTTTTATAAACAACAACATCCTTTTATCTCAGCTCCCAAAAGGACATTCCAGGATCCGATAGTCTCAGTCGATGTGGATCATCAAGGACTACAATCTGACCAAAGGACATCCTGATCGTCCTTTAAATGACCGAGTTATAAAGCAATTTGTAGTTTTTTGACACTTTTTTCACAAAAATTCGAGCATATTTTTGGAAGAATATTGAAAATCCTTGAATGCAGATCGATAGTCCTGATCCTGGAGGCTCCGGAAAAGGATGTCCTGGCGAAATCGATCAATGTCCTGGCGAGATATGGCCTCGACAAAATGATCCATTTTTCGTTTCTTACCTCTAGAATCTACAAATCCTGGCGCAGGACGAAAGGATATGGATTCGTAGAAAGTCCCTAAGGATGCAGGACATGAAATTTTCTGCAAAGGTTCTTTTTTCCTACCTATTTGAAGGACATTCCAGGACATGGTAACGTCAGTCGACGCGCATGAGCAAGGACTTTCAACTGGCCCAAGGACATTGCGGTCATCCTTAAAACTACCGAGTTTTGAGCACTTTTCTGTTTATTTGACTTGTAATTTTTTCCAAGTCCCAAATTGAAGGAAAAGTTCAAAAAAATCTAGAAAAAGTACAAAATCCTTAATATCTCAGCTCTCCGCAGGACAATCAGGGATGTCTTTTGCACCAACTATAGTCCTCAATGGTTGGAATGTTTGGGCACCACTTTAAAGGACTCTCGGGTTAATTAACATTTTATCATAAACAACAATATCCTTTTATCTCAGGAAAAAAAAGATGTCCTGGCGAAATCGATCAATGTCCTGGCGAGATATGGGCTCGACAAAATGATCCATTTTTCGTTTCTTAGCGCAGGACGAAAGGATATGGATTCGTAGAAACTCCTTGATGATCTCTATCGATTGGCATCATAAAAGTTAGGGTCATCCAAGGATGCAGGACATGAAATTTTCTGCAAAGGTCCTTTTTTCCACCTATTTGAAGGACATTCCAGGACATGGTAACGTCAGTCGAGGCGCATGAGCAAGGACTTTCATCTGGCCCAAGGACATCCCGCTCAACCTTAAAACTACCGAGTTTTGAGTACTTTTCTGTTTATTTGACTTGTAATTTTTTCCAAGTCCCAAATTGAAGGAAAAGTTCAAAAAAATCTAGAAAAAGTACAAAATCCTTAATATCTCAGCTCTCCGTAGGACAATCGGGATGTCCTTAGCACCAACGATAGTCCTCAATGGTGGGAATGTTTGGGGACCACTTTCGTCCTGATCCTGCAAAGGACTCGCGAGTTAATAAACATTTTTTTATAAACAACAATATCCTTTTATCTCAGCTCCCAAAAGGACATTCCAGGATCCGATAGTCTCAGTCGATGTGGATCATCGAGGACTATAATCTGACCAAAGGACATCCTGATCGTCCTTTAAATGACCGAGTTATAAAGACATTTGTAGTTTTTTGTCGCTTTTTTGTCAAAAATTCGAGCAAATTTTTGGAAGAATATTGAAAGGCCTTGAAGCAAGGATATTGAAAATCCTTGAATGCAGATCTATAGTCCTGATCCTGGAGGCTCCGGAAAAGGATGTCCTGGCGAAATTGATCAATGTCCTGGCGAGATATGGCCTCGACAAAATGATCCTTTTTTCGTTTCTTAGCTCTAGAATCCACAAATCCTGGCTCAGTACGAAATGATATGGATTAGTAGAAAGTCCTTGATGATCTCTATCGATTGGCATCATAAAAAGTTAGGGTCATCTAAGGTTGCAGGACATGTAATTTTCTGCAAAGGTCCTTTTTCCACCTATTTAAAGGACATTCCAGGACATGGTAACGTCAGTCGACGCGCATGAGCAAGGACTTTCATCTGGCCCAAGGACATCCCGCTCATCCTTAAAACTACCGAGTTTTGAGCACTTTTCTGTTTATTTGACTTGTAATTTTTCCAAGTCCCAAATTGAAGGAAAAGTTAAAAAAATCTAGAAAAAATACAAAATCCTTAATATCTCAGCTCTCCGTAGGACAATCGGGATGTCCTTAGCACCAACGATAGTCCTCAATGGTGGGAATGTTTGGGGACCACTTTCGTCCTGATCCTGCAAAGGACTCGCGAGTTAATAAACATTTTTTTATAAACAACAATATCCTTTTATCTCAGCTCCCAAAAGGACATTCCAGGATCCGATAGTCTCAGTCGATGTGGATCATCAAGGACTACAATCTGACCAAAGGACATCCTGATCGTCCTTTAAAATGACCGAGTTATAAAGCAATTTGTAGTTTTTTGACACTTTTTGTCAAAAATTCGAGCATATTTTTGGAAGAATATTGAAAATCCTTGAATGCAGATCGATAGTCCTGATCCTGGAGGCTCCGGAAAAGGATGTCCTGGCGAAATCGATCAATGTCCTGGCGAGATATGGCCTCGACAAAATGATCCTTTTTTCGTTTCTTACCTCTAGAATCTACAAATCCTGGCGCAGGACGAAAGGATATGGATTCGTAGAAAGTCCTAAGGATGCAGGACATGAATTTTTCTGCAAAGGTTCTTTTTTCCACCTATTTGAAGGACATTCCAGGACATGGTAACGTCAGTCGACGCGCATGAGCAAGGACTTTCAACTGGCCCAAGGACATTCCGGTCATCCTTAAAACTACCGAGTTTTGAGCACTTTTCTGTTTATTTGACTTGTAATTTTTTCCAAGTCCCAAATTGAAGGAAAAGTTCAAAAAAATCTAGAAAAAGTACAAAATCCTTAATATCTCAGCTCTCCGCAGGACAACAGGGTTGTCTTTTGCACCAACTATAGTCCTCAATGGTTGGAATGTTTGGGCACCACAGGACTCTCGGGTTAATTAACATTTTATCATAAACAACAATATCCTTTTATCTCAGGAAAAGGATGTCCTGGCGAAATCGATCAATGTCCTGGCGAGATATGGGCTCGACAAAATGATCCATTTTTCGTTTCTTAGCGCAGGACGAAAGGATATGGATTCGTAGAAACTCCTTGATGATCTCTATCGATTGGCATCAAAAAGTTAGGGTCATCTAAGGATGCAGGACATGAAATTTTCTGCAAAGGTCCTTTTTTCCACCTATTTGAAGGACATTCCAGGACATGGTAACGTCAGTCGACGCGTATGAGCAAGGACTTTCATCTGGCCCAAGGACATTCCGCTCATCCTTAAAACTACCGAGTTTTGAGTACTTTTCTGTTTATTTGACTAGTAATTTTTTCCAAGTCCCAAATTGAAGGAAAAGTTAAAAAAAGTCTAGAAAAAATACAAAATCCTTAATATCTCAGCTCTCCGCAGGACAATCGGGATGTCCTTTGCACCAACTATAGTCCTCAATGGTTGGAATGTTTGGGCACCACTTTCGTCCTGATACTGCAAAGGAGTTAATTAACATTTTTCATAAACAAAAATATCCTTAATATCTCAGCTCTCCGCAGGACAATCGGGATGTCCTTTGCACCAACGATATTCCTCAATGGTTTGAATGTTTGGGCAGCACTTTCGTCCTGATCCTGCAAAGGACTCGCGTGTTAATTAACATTTTTTATAAACAAAAATATCCAGTTATCTCAGCTCCTAAAAGGACATTCCAGGATCTGATAGTGTCAGTCGATGTGGATCATCAAGGACTACAATCTGACCAAAGGACATCCTGATCGTCCTTTAAATGACCGAGTTATAAAGACGTTTGATGTTTTGTGTCACTTTGTTGCCATTTTTCTGACCCCCCAAATAAACGAGCAGTATTTTTGGAAGGATATTGAAAATCCTTGAATGCAGATCTATAGTCCTGATCCTGGAGGCTCCGGAAAAGGATGTCCTGGCGAAATTGATCAATGTCCTGGCGAGATATGGCCTCGACAAAATGATCCTTTTTTCGTTTCTTAGCTCTAGAATCCACAAATCCTGGCTCAGTATGAAATGATATGGATTAGTAGAAAGTCCTTGATGATCTCTATCGATTGGCATCATAAAAAGTTAGGGTCATCCAAGGTTGCAGGACATGTAATTTTCTGCAAAGGTCCCTTTTCCACCTATTTAAAGGACATTCCAGGACATGGTAACGTCATTCGACGCGCATGAGCAAGGACTTTCAACTGGCCCAAGGACATTCCGGTCATCGTTAAAACTACCGAGTTTTGAGCACTTTTCTGTTTATTTGACTTGTAATTTTTCCAAGTCCCAAATTGAAGGAAAAGTTAAAAAAAATCTAGAAGAAATACAAAATTCTTAATATCTCAGTTCTCCGCAGGACAATCGGGATGTCCGTTGCAGCAACGATAGTCCTCAATGGTTGGAATGTTTGGGCACCACTTTCACCCTGATCCTGCAAAGGACTCGCGAGTTAATTAACATTTTTTCATAAACAAAAATATCCTTTTATCTCAGCTCCCAAAAGGACATTCCAGGATCCGATAGTCTCAGTCGATGTGGATCATCGAGGACTACAATCTGACCAAAGGACATCGTGATCGTCCTTTAAATGACCGAGTTATAAAGCAATTTGTAGTTTTTGACACTTTTTTGTCAAAAATTCGAGCAAATTTTTGGAAGAATATTGAAAGTCCTTGAATGCAGATCGATAGTCCTGATCCTGGAGGCTCCGGAAAAGGATGTCCTGGCGAAATCGATCAATGTCCTGGCGAGATATGGCCTCGACAAAATAATCCTTTTTTCGTTTCTTACCTCTAGAATCTACAAATCCTGGCGCAGGACGAAAGGATATGGATTCGTAGAAAGTCCTAAGGATGCAGGACATGAATTTTTCTGCAAAGGTTCTTTTTTCCACCTATTTGAAGGACATTCCAGGACATGGTAACGTCAGTCGACGCGCATGAGCAAGGACTTTCAACTGGCCCAAGGACATTCCGGTCATCCTTAAAACTACCGAGTTTTGAGCACTTTTCTGTTTATTTGACTTGTAATTTTTTCCAAGTCCCAAATTGAAGGAAAAGTTCAAAAAAATCTAGAAAAAGTACAAAATCCTTAATATCTCAGCTCTCCGCAGGACAACAGGGATGTCTTTTGCACCAACTATAGTCCTCAATGGTTGGAATGTTTGGGCACCACAGGACTCTCGGGTTAATTAACATTTTTATCATAAACAACAATATCCTTTTATCCCAGGAAAAGGATGTCCTGGCGAAATCGATCAATGTCCTGGCGAGATATGGGCTCGACAAAATGATCCATTTTTCGTTTCTTAGCGCAGGACGAAAGGATATGGATTCGTAGAAACTTCTTGATGATCTCTATCGATTGGCATCAAAAAAAGTTAGGGTCATCTAAGGATGCAGGACATGAAATTTTCTGCAAAGGTCCTTTTTTCCACCTATTTGAAGGACATTCCAGGACATGGTAACGTCAGTCGACGCGTATGAGCAAGGACTTTCATCTGGCCCAAGGACATCCCGCTCATCCTTAAAACTACCGAGTTTTGAGTACTTTTCTGTTTATTTGACTAGTAATTTTTTCCAAGTCCCAAATTGAAGGAAAAGTAAAAAAAAATCTAGAAAAAATACAAAATCCTTAATATCTCAGCTCTCCGCAGGACAATCGGGATGTCCTTTGCACCAACTATAGTCCTCAATGGTTGGAATGTTTGGGCACCACTTTCGTCCTGATACTGCAAAGGAGTTAATTAACATTTTTTCATAAACAAAAATATCCTTAATATCTCAGCTCTCCGCAGGACAATCGGGATGTCCTTTGCACCAACGATATTCCCCAATGGTTTGAATGTTTGGGCAGCACTTTCGTCCTGATCCTGCAAAGGACTCGCGTGTTAATTAACATTTTTTATAAACAAAAATATCCATTTATCTCAGCTCCTAAAAGGACATTCCAGGATCTGATAGTGTCAGTCGATGTGGATCATCAAGGACTACAATCTGACCAAAGGATATCCTGATCGTCCTTTAAATGACCGAGTTATAAAGACGTTTGAAGTTTTGTGTCACTTTGTTGCCATTTTTCTGACCCCCCAAATAAACGAGCAGTATTTTTGGAAGGATATTGAAAATCCTTGAATGCAGATCTATAGTCCTGATCCTGGAGGCTCCGGAAAAGGATGTCCTGGCGAAATTGATCAATGTCCTGGCGAGATATGGCCTCGACAAAATGATCCTTTTTTCGTTTCTTAGCTCTAGGATCCACAAATCCTGGCTCAGTACGAAATCTATCGATTGGCATCATAAAAAGTTAGGGTCATCCAAGGTTGCAGGACATGTAATTTTCTGCAAAGGTCCCTTTTCCACCTATTTGAAGGACATTCCAGGACATGGTAACGTCAGTCGACGCGCATGAGCAAGGACTTTCATCTGGCCCAAGGACATCCCGCTTATCCTTAAAACTACCGAGTTTTGAGTACTTTTCTGTTTATTTGACTTGTAATTTTTTCCAAGTCCCAAATTGAAGGAAAAGTTCAAAAAAATCTAGAAAAAATACAAAATCCTTAATATCTCAGCTCTCCGTAGGACAATCGGGATGTCCTTAGCACCAACGATAGTCCTCAATGGTGGGAATGTTTGGGGACCACTTTCGTCCTGATCCTGCAAAGGACTCGCGAGTTAATAAACATTTTTTTATAAACAACAACATCCTTTTATCTCAGCTCCCAAAAGGACATTCCAGGATCCGATAGTCTCAGTCGATGTGGATCATCAAGGACTACAATCTGACCAAAGGACATCCTGATCGTCCTTTAAATGACCGAGTTATAAAGCAATTTGTAGTTTTTTGACACTTTTTTGTCAAAAATTCGACCATATTTTTGGAAGAATATTGAAAATCCTTGAATGCAGATCGATAGTCCTGATCCTGGAGGCTCCGGAAAAGGATGTCCTGGCGAAATCGATCAATGTCCTGGCGAGGTATGGCCTCGACAAAATGATCCATTTTTCGTTTCTTACCTCTAGAATCTACAAATCCTGGCGCAGGACGAAAGGATATGGATTCGTAGAAAGTCCTAAGGATGCAGGACATGAATTTTTCTGCAAAGGTTCTTTTTTCCACCTATTTGAAGGACATTCCAGGACATGGTAACGTCAGTCGACGCGCATGAGCAAGGACTTTCAACTGGCCCAAGGACATTGCGGTCATCCTTAAAACTACCGAGTTTTGAGCACTTTTCTGTTTATTTGACTTGTAATTTTTTCCAAGTCCCAAATTGAAGGAAAAGTTCAAAAAAAATCTAGAAAAAGTACAAAATCCTTAATATCTCAGCTCTCCGCAGGACAACAGGGATGTCTTTTGCACCAACTATAGTCCTCAATGGTTGGAATGTTTGGGCACCACAGGACTCTCGGGTTAATTAACATTTTATCATAAACAACAATATCCTTTTATCTCAGGAAAAGGATGTCCTGGCGAAATCGATCAATGTCCTGGCGAGATATGGGCTCGACAAAATGATCCATTTTTCGTTTCTTAGCGCAGGACGAAAGGATATGGATTCGTAGAAACTCCTTGATGATCTCTATCGATTGGCATCATAAAAAGTTAGGGTCATCCAAGGTTGCAGGACATGTAATTTTCTGCAAAGGTCCCTTTTCCACCTATTTGAAGGACATTCCAGGACATGGTAACGTCAGTCGAGGCGCATGAGAAAGGACTTTCATCTGGCCCAAGGACATCCCGCTCAACCTTAAAACTACCGAGTTTTGAGTACTTTTCTGTTTATTTGACTTGTAATTTTTTCCAAGTCCCAAATTGAAGGAAAAGTTCAAAAAAATCTAGAAAAAATACAAAATCCTTAATATCTCAGCTCTCCGTAGGACAATCGGGATGTCCTTAGCACCAACGATAGTCCTCAATGGTGGGAATGTTTGGGGACCACTTTCGTCCTGATCCTGCAAAGGACTCGCGAGTTAATAAACATTTTTTTATAAACAACAACATCCTTTTATCTCAGCTCCCAAAAGGACATTCCAGGATCCGATAGTCTCAGTCGATGTGGATCATCGAGGACTACAATCTGACCAAAGGACATCGTGATCGTCCTTTAAATGACCGAGTTATAAAGCAATTTGTAGTTTTTTGACACTTTTTTGTCAAAAATTCGAGCAAATTTTTGGAAGAATATTGAAAGGCCTTGAATGCAAGGATATTGAAAATCCTTGAATGCAGATCTATAGTCCTGATCCTGTAGGCTCCGGAAAAGGATGTCCTGGCGAAATTGATCAATGTCCTGGCGAGATATGGCCTCGACAAAATGATCCTTTTTTCGTTTCTTAGCTCTAGAATCCACAAATCCTGGCTCAGTACGAAATGATATGGATTAGTAGAAAGTCCTTGATGATCTCTATCGATTGGCATCATAAAAAGTTAGGGTCATCCAAGGTTGCAGGACATGTAATTTTCTGCAAAGGTCCCTTTTCCACCTATTTAAAGGACATTCCAGGACATGGTAACGTCAGTCGACGCGCATGAGCAAGGACTTTCATCTGGCCCAAGGACATCCCGCTCATCCTTAAAACTACCGAGTTTTGAGCACTTTTCTGTTTATTTGACTTGTAATTTTTCCAAGTCCGAAATTGAAGGAAAAGTTAAAAAAAATCTAGAAAAAATACAAAATCCTTAATATGTCAGCTCTCCGTAGGACAATCGGGATGTCCTTAGCACCAACGATAGTCCTCAATGGTGGGAATGTTTGGGGACCACTTTCGTCCTGATCCTGCAAAGGACTCGCGAGTTAATAAACATTTTTTTATAAACAACAACATGCTTTTATCTCAGCTCCCAAAAGGACATTCCAGGATCCGATAGTCTCAGTCGATGTGGATCATCAAGGACTACAATCTGACCAAAGGACATCCTGATCGTCCTTTAAATGACCGAGTTATAAAGCAATTTGTAGTTTTTTGACACTTTTTTGTCAAAAATTCGACCATATTTTTGGAAGAATATTGAAAATCCTTGAATGCAGATCGATAGTCCTGATCCTGGAGGCTCCGGAAAAAGATGTCCTGGCGAAATCGATCAATGTCCTGGCGAGATATGGCCTCGACAAAATGATCCTTTTTTCGTTTCTTACCTCTAGAATCTACAAATCCTGGCGCAGGACGAAAGGATATGGATTCGTAGAAAGTCCTAAGGATGCAGGACATGAATTTTTCTGCAAAGGTTCTTTTTTCCACCTATTTGAAGGACATTCCAGGACATGGTAACGTCAGTCGACGCGCATGAGCAAGGACTTTCAACTGGCCCAAGGACATTCCGGTCATCCTTAAAACTACCGAGTTTTGAGCACTTTTCTGTTTATTTGACTTGTAATTTTTTCCAAGTCCCAAATTGAAGGAAAAGTTCAAAAAAATCTAGAAAAAGTACAAAATCCTTAATATCTCAGCTCTCCGCAGGACAACAGGGTTGTCTTTTGCACCAACTATAGTCCTCAATGGTTGGAATGTTTGGGCACCACAGGACTCTCGGGTTAATTAACATTTTATCATAAACAACAATATCCTTTTATCTCAGGAAAAGGATGTCCTGGCGAAATCGATCAATGTCCTGGCGAGATATGGGCTCGACAAAATGATCCATTTTTCGTTTCTTAGCGCAGGACGAAAGGATATGGATTCGTAGAAACTCCTTGATGATCTCTATCGATTGGCATCAAAAAAAGTTAGGGTCATCTAAGGATGCAGGACATGAAATTTTCTGCAAAGGTCCTTTTTTTCCACCTATTTGAAGGACATTCCAGGACATGGTAACGTCAGTCGACGCGTATGAGCAAGGACTTTCATCTGGCCCAAGGACATTCCGCTCATCCTTAAAACTACCGAGTTTTGAGTACTTTTCTGTTTATTTGACTAGTAATTTTTTCCAAGTCCCAAATTGAAGGAAAAGTTAAAAAAAGTCTAGAAAAATACAAAATCCTTAATATCTCAGCTCTCCGCAGGACAATCGGGATGTCCTTTGCACCAACTATAGTCCTCAATGGTTGGAATGTTTGGGCACCACTTTCGTCCTGATACTGCAAAGGAGTTAATTAACATTTTTTCATAAACAAAAATATCCTTAATATCTCAGCTCTCCGCAGGACAATCGGGATGTCCTTTGCACCAACGATATTCCTCAATGGTTTGAATGTTTGGGCAGCACTTTCGTCCTGATCCTGCAAAGGACTCGCGTGTTAATTAACATTTTTTATAAACAAAAATATCCAGTTATCTCAGCTCCTAAAAGGACATTCCAGGATCTGATAGTGTCAGTCGATGTGGATCATCAAGGACTACAATCTGACCAAAGGACATCCTGATCGTCCTTTAAATGACCGAGTTATAAAGACGTTTGATGTTTTGTGTCACTTTGTTGCCATTTTTCTGACCCCCCAAATAAACGAGCAGTATTTTTGGAAGGATATTGAAAATCCTTGAATGCAGATCTATAGTCCTGATCCTGGAGGCTCCGGAAAAGGATGTCCTGGCGAAATTGATCAATGTCCTGGCGAGATATGGCCTCGACAAAATGATCCTTTTTTCGTTTCTTAGCTCTAGAATCCACAAATCCTGGCTCAGTATGAAATGATATGGATTAGTAGAAAGTCCTTGATGATCTCTATCGATTGGCATCATAAAAAGTTAGGGTCATCCAAGGTTGCAGGACATGTAATTTTCTGCAAAGGTCCCTTTTCCACCTATTTAAAGGACATTCCAGGACATGGTAACGTCATTCGACGCGCATGAGCAAGGACTTTCAACTGGCCCAAGGACATTCCGGTCATCGTTAAAACTACCGAGTTTTGAGCACTTTTCTGTTTATTTGACTTGTAATTTTTCCAAGTCCCAAATTGAAGGAAAAGTTAAAAAAAATCTAGAAGAAATACAAAATTCTTAATATCTCAGTTCTCCGCAGGACAATCGGGATGTCCGTTGCAGCAACGATAGTCCTCAATGGTTGGAATGTTTGGGCACCACTTTCACCTGATCCTGCAAAGGACTCGCGAGTTAATTAACATTTTTTCATAAACAAAAATATCCTTTTATCTCAGCTCCCAAAAGGACATTCCAGGATCCGATAGTCTCAGTCGATGTGGATCATCGAGGACTACAATCTGACCAAAGGACATCGTGATCGTCCTTTAAATGACCGAGTTATAAAGCAATTTGTAGTTTTTGACACTTTTTTGTAAAAAATTCGAGCAAATTTTTGGAAGAATATTGAAAGTCCTTGAATGCAGATCGATAGTCCTGATCCTGGAGGCTCCGGAAAAGGATGTCCTGGCGAAATCGATCAATGTCCTGGCGAGATATGGCCTCGACAAAATAATCCTTTTTTCGTTTCTTACCTCTAGAATCTACAAATCCTGGCGCAGGACGAAAGGATATGGATTCGTAGAAAGTCCTAAGGATGCAGGACATATATTTTTCTGCAAAGGTTCTTTTTTTCACCTATTTGAAGGACATTCCAGGACATGGTAACGTCAGTCGACGCGCATGAGCAAGGACTTTCAACTGGCCCAAGGACATTCCGGTCATCCTTAAAACTACCGAGTTTTGAGCACTTTTCTGTTTATTTGACTTGTAATTTTTTCCAAGTCCCAAATTGAAGGAAAAGTTCAAAAAAATCTAGAAAAAGTACAAAATCCTTAATATCTCAGCTCTCCGCAGGACAACAGGGATGTCTTTTGCACCAACTATAGTCCTCAATGGTTGGAATGTTTGGGCACCACAGGACTCTCGGGTTAATTAACATTTTATCATAAACAACAATATCCTTTTATCCCAGGAAAAGGATGTCCTGGCGAAATCGATCAATGTCCTGGCGAGATATGGGCTCGACAAAATGATCCATTTTTCGTTTCTTAGCGCAGGACGAAAGGATATGGATTCGTAGAAACTTCTTGATGATCTCTATCGATTGGCATCAAAAAAGTTAGGGTCATCTAAGGATGCAGGACATGAAATTTTCTGCAAAGGTCCTTTTTTCCACCTATTTGAAGGACATTCCAGGACATGGTAACGTCAGTCGACGCGTATGAGCAAGGACTTTCATCTGGCCCAAGGACATCCCGCTCATCCTTAAAACTACCGAGTTTTGAGTACTTTTCTGTTTATTTGACTAGTAATTTTTTCCAAGTCCCAAATTGAAGGAAAAGTAAAAAAAAGTCTAGAAAAAATACAAAATCCTTAATATCTCAGCTCTCCGCAGGACAATCGGGATGTCCTTTGCACCAACTATAGTCCTCAATGGTTGGAATGTTTGGGCACCACTTTCGTCCTGATACTGCAAAGGAGTTAATTAACATTTTTTCATAAACAAAAATATCCTTAATATCTCAGCTCTCCGCAGGACAATCGGGATGTCCTTTGCACCAACGATATTCCCCAATGGTTTGAATGTTTGGGCAGCACTTTCGTCCTGATCCTGCAAAGGACTCGCGTGTTAATTAACATTTTTTATAAACAAAAATATCCATTTATCTCAGCTCCTAAAAGGACATTCCAGGATCTGATAGTGTCAGTCGATGTGGATCATCAAGGACTACAATCTGACCAAAGGATATCCTGATCGTCCTTTAAATGACCGAGTTATAAAGACGTTTGAAGTTTTGTGTCACTTTGTTGCCATTTTTCTGACCCCCCAAATAAACGAGCAGTATTTTTGGAAGGATATTGAAAATCCTTGAATGCAGATCTATAGTCCTGATCCTGGAGGCTCCGGAAAAGGATGTCCTGGCGAAATTGATCAATGTCCTGGCGAGATATGGCCTCGACAAAATGATCCTTTTTTCGTTTCTTAGCTCTAGGATCCACAAATCCTGGCTCAGTACGAAATCTATCGATTGGCATCATAAAAAGTTAGGGTCATCCAAGGTTGCAGGACATGTAATTTTCTGCAAAGGTCCCTTTTCCACCTATTTAAAGGACATTCCAGGACATGGTAACGTCATTCGACGCGCATGAGCAAGGACTTTCAACTGGCCCAAGGACATTCCGGTCATCGTTAAAACTACCGAGTTTTGAGCACTTTTCTGTTTATTTGACTTGTAATTTTTTCCAAGTCCCAAATTGAAGGAAAAGTTAAAAAAAATCTAGAAGAAATACAAAATTCTTAATATCTCAGTTCTCCGCAGGACAATCGGGATGTCCTTTGCACCAACGATAGTCCTCAATGGTTGGAATGTTTGGGCACCACTTTCACCTGATCCTGCAAAGGACTCGCGAGTTAATTAACATTTTTTCATAAACAAATATATCCTTTTTATCTCAGCTCCCAAAAGGACATTCCAGGATCCGATAGTCTCAGTCGATGTGGATCATCGAGGACTACAATCTGACCAAAGGACATCGTGATCGTCCTTTAAATGACCGAGTTATAAAGACATTTGTAGTTTTTTGTCACTTTTTTGTCAAAAATTCGAGCAAATTTTTGGAAGAATATTGAAAGTCCTTGAATGCAGATCGATAGTCCTGATCCTGGAGCCTCTGGAAAAGGATGTCCTGGCGAAATCGATCAATGTCCTGGCAAGATATGGCCTCGACAAATTGATCAATTTTTCGTTTTTTAGCTCTAGAATCTACAAATCCTGGCGCAGGACGAAATGATATGGATTCGTAGAAAGTCCTAAGGATGCAGGACATGAAATTTTCTGCAAAGGTTCTTTTTTCCACCTATTTGAAGGACATTCCAGGACATGGTAACGTCAGTCGACGCGCATGAGCAAGGACTTTCAACTGGCCCAAAGGCCCTGCAAAGGACTCGCGAGTTAATTAACATTTTTTTATAAACAAAAATATCCTTAATATCTCAGCTCTCCACAGGACAATCGGGATGTCCTTTGCACCAACGATAGTCCTCAATGGTTTGAATGTTTGGGCAGCACTTTCGTCCTGATCCTGCAAAGGACTCGCGTGTTAATTACCATTTTTTTATAAACAAAAGTATACATTTATCTCAGCTCCCAAAAGGACATTCCAGGATCTGATAGTGTCAGTCGATGTGGATCATCAAGGACTGCAATCTGACCAAGGACATCCTGATCCTCCTTTAAATGACCGAGTTATAAAGACATTTGTAGTTTTGTGTCACTTTGTTGCCATTTTTCTGACCCCCCTAAATAAACGAGCAGTATTTTTTGGAAGGATATTGAAAATCCTTGAATGCAGATCTATAGTCCTGATCCTGGAGGCTCCGGAAAAGGATGTCCTGGCGAAATTGATCAATGTCCTGGCGAAATCGATCAATGTCCTGGCGAGATATGGCCTCGACAAAATGATCCTTTTTTCGTTTCTTACCTCTAGAATCTACAAATCCTGGCGCAGGACGAAATGATATGGATTCGTAGAAAGTCCTAAGGATGCAGGACATGAAATTTTCTGCACAGGTTCTTTTTTCCACCTATTTGAAGGACATTCCAGGACATGGTAACGTCAATCGACGCGCATGAGCAAGGACTTTCAACTGGCCCAAGGACATTCCGGTCATCCTTAAAACTACCGAGTTTTGAGTACTTTTCTGTATATTTGACTTGTAATTTTTTCCAAGTCCCAAATTGAAGGAAAAGTTCAAAAAAATCTAGAAAAAGTACAAAATCCTTAATATCTCAGCTCTCCGCAGGATAATCGGGATGTCCTTTGCACCAACTATAGCCCTCAATGGTTGGAATGTTTGGGCACCACTTTCGTCCTGATCCTGCAAAGGACTCGCGAGTTAATTAACATTTTTTCATAAACAAAAATATACTTTTATCTCAGCTCCCAAAAGGACTTTCCAGGATCCGATAGTCTCAGTCGATGTGGATCATCAAGGACTACAATCTGACCAAAGAACATCCTTGTTCGTGGAGTGGCGGAAGGATCCAAATAAATTACAAGTGGTTGGCTGGTGCCAATTTCTTCTGGGTGAGCGAGGGATGAATTAATAACTCGCGACAACTTCGGTTAAAAAACTTATGCTTTATTAAATGCACAGGTGGCCGACACACACGAAATGTTTCGGGTTAAAAGTATACAAATTTCGAGATAGAAAATTCTGAAGAAAAGGAACGGGTGTTCGGGTGAAAAACTCGGATTAGTGGAAAAACCCATTGGAAAAACCAAGTCAGTCCTCCTGGTGTGACCGTAGATGCCGAGGATCAAAAAAACCCTCCTCACTCCTCCCCCGCTCACTGCTCTTCGCCGCTCACTGCTGTTCACCCGGTGGCGTGAACATACCGCCCCCCTTGCAACATGTTGCAATTGCCACCCTGGACATATAAAGGATGGGGGACGGCAACGTCCTGGAGCGCCTAGATCCCACAGGAGCCGGAGACGACCCAACACGGTGCTCTGGGCTGCGGGAGTGCCGCTATGACCGTGCACACAGCCTGGTTGGATGACCTCAGGATAGAGGTCTGCCCCGAGCACCACGGATACCGACACCGGCCGATAGAAATAGGGGTCGGCCAGGATCAGGGTGGCGAACTTCTCCCCGGACCGGCGCCGCCACTTCCCGGATGGGAGTGCGGATGAGCAAGTCCTCTTCGACCCGGAATATAACGTTCCGTCGGAACGTCTTGTCGGACCTCGACTCGAGGACGGCCGTACAGGCTTGGTCGACCCCGACCTTGGTCACAGCTAACCCCAGGGACCGGGCAAAGGAGAGATTGATGCGGCTCTCAGCCGCACACGCATCGAGAAGGACGCGGGTCTCGAAGGATTTCGAGCCATTAGCCCACCGGAGGACTGCGGTTGGCAGGACAGTCGTCCTGGCGTGGAGCAGGGAGGATAGAGAAATCTCGGGTGCGCCTTCTGGGGAAGCGGAGCGGTCGGACGATGATCGGGAACGGGGTTGTAGCGGGGGTGCACCACGCCCGGAAGGGGGTGATTGGCTGCGACGCCGGGCGGAGGCACGTTGTCTCGGCGGTTGGTCGGCCATGTGGAGCAGGGTATGGTGCCTTTGCCCGCATCGTCGGCAACCATGGCGAGTCCGGCACGCGTCGGATGAATGCTTGTGTGCCAAGCAATTGGGACAATACTTATTGATAAGCACCGCCCGAAGCCGCTTTTCCCCTCGGAGGTTCAGGAAGCGCTGACACTGCCGGAGTGCATGAACCGCCCGACAGACCCGGCATCGGTACACGTTCGTGCCCTGTGGAGCTCGTTTGCTGCGGTGGTGCGGCAGACGCGTGGGGGCCATGTCGCTATGAAGGGTCGAGCTGAACGAACTGTAACGAAAGAAATTACGTAGGGGGAGTGGATTAGTCTATGCACGGGAACGAGAAACATGCACGGAGACGAGGACATTCGGAGGAAACATAAAGGGATTGGGAGTCACGATAAGGTTTTAGACTCAGGACTCCAGCTGTCTTGCAACAGAATGAGCTGCGCTACGGGTCTTCGGATAGACCCACGCGCGGTGGTGACATCAGCCACTCGGACGAGACCGTCAGCCCCGGGCAGAGTGCGCTCAATTCGCCCTAAGCGCCACTCGTTGGAGGGGAGATGATCTTCGGACACGATCACGAGGTCGCCGGTCTGGATGCTGCGAGTCGGTGATTTCCACTTGTTCCGTTTGTGAAGCTCCTTGAGGTACTCACTCTTCCAGCGGCGGCAGAAAGCCTGCTGGATTGCCTTTAGTCGCTGCCATCGGTTGATCAGCGACAGGCTCGACCAGAATTTCCGGTTCCGCAATGGATAAGAGTGGTCCTCCAATCAGGAAATGTCCCGGGCTTAGGGCCAGCAGATCCTCTGGGTCCTCGCTCATGGGAGAGATTGGCCTGGAGTTTATGCACGCTTCGATCCTACACAGGAGAGTGGAAAGTTCCTCGAAGGTGTATTTGACAGTGGACGAGGACTTGTAAAACAGGGTCTTTAAACTTTTGACCCCTGTTTCCCACAGTCCTCCCATATGGGGCGCGCTTGGCGGAATGAACTGCCAGGATAAAAAGTGCTGGGGAAATGCCTTCATTATTTCAAGCTTGGTGGCGTTCAGGAAATCTTTTTCGAGCGCCTTTGAGGCCCCTACGAAGGTTTTGCCGTTGTCGGAGTAAATGCGCTGTGGGCATTGTCTCCGTGCGACAAACCGAGAGAAGGCTGCAAGAAATCTTTCAGTGGTGAGGTCGGAGATAGCCTCGAGATGGATTGCCTTCGTGCTGAAACACACAAAGACGCAGACATAACCCTTAGTTATGAGACACGCACGCCCTGTGTAATTTTTGATCTCGAACGGCCCTGCGAAGTCAATGCCCGTGTGGGTGAAGGGCCTGGAGTACGTGATGCGTTCTCGAGGGAGATCACCCATCATCTGGGTCTGTAGTCGTCGACGATGAACGATGCAGACTTTGCACCCCTTGATGTGGGACTTTACCATGTTCTTTATCCGATGTATCCAAATACCGCACCATCAGTTGATTGCCGCCATGCAACGTGATGCGGTGGGCGAATTCGACAAGCAGGGGAGTGAAATGAGTACTATAGGGGAGGAGAATAGGGTGACGTTCATCATATCGGAGGGAGTCAGCGCCCCGGAGTCGTCCGCAGGAGCGGAGTAACCCATGCTGGTCGAGAAATGGGTTCAGATTGAGTAGCGTGCTGGATGATGGCAGGGGTCGTCCTTCACCCAGGGCCCGTATCTCCGCGAGGTATTCCCGCCGCTGAGAGGTCCGAATCAAGGCGTGCTCGGCGGAAAGAAGTTCGTCATTGGTGAGGCGAACCGTGGAAGGCGTCGAAATCCTCTTGGTGGCGAAGCGTAGGATGTACGCGATGACTCGTAATGTCCTACCATAACCGAAATGAACCGCTCCGCACAACTCCAGCCGAGGCAGCGAGACTGTTTTGACTGGAGCTACACGGGTCTTAGCCGTTAATAAATGGACGTCTATAGGGCCGCTCCATACGCTTTCTGTGACGCGTCACAGAAGCCATGAAGCTCCCACGAGAGCTTATCGCTGGTGTTTAGCCAACGGGGAATGCGGAGTCGACTGAGGCCTAGGTAATCCTGCAGGAATTCGTGCCATTGCTGCAGCAGGAGAGGCGGCAGAACATCATCCCAGCCCAGTTCGGTAAGCCAGATTTGCTGCATGAATATCTTCGCTCGGATGACAAATGGGGCTAGCCAACCAGCGGGGTCAAAGAGTTTAGCGATATGGGACAGAACCTGCCTCTTGGAGATCGACTCCTTCAAGGGGGGTCCGCTACGGTGAAGAAGAAGACGTCTTCAGCAGCTTGCCAGCGAATGCCCAAGGTTTTTGCAGTGCTCGCAGACGCGAGAAAAAGTCCTCTCGCAGCAGGTGCTCTCTCGGAATGGCTTGAAGTACTTCCTTCTTATTGGAAGTCCACTTCCGAAGCGGGAAGCCCGCAGATTGGAGGGCCGCTTGAAGCTCTCGTATGGCGAGACGGGCGTCGGCTTCAGTGTGAGCGCCGGCAAGGACATCATCAACATACATGTAGTTCCGAAGGATTTCGCTCGCCTGAGGATACATCGCTTGCAGGTCTTGTGCCAGTTGTAAACGGACTCGGATCGCCAAGAATGGCGCGCAGTTAACCCCAAACGTGACAGTTTGTAACTCGTAATCCTTAATATTGCCGCAGCGGTCTCGGTAGAGGATCCGCTGAAAGGGGGTATGCCTGGGGTCGACTCGGATTTGTCGATACATCTGCGTTATGTCGGCGTTGAAAACGAATTGAAAGAACCGCCATTTCAGTACCTGAAGCGTGAGGTCGGCCTGAAGAGTGGGACCGGTGTGCAAGACATCGTTGAGGCTGACGCCTTGTGTGGAGGGGCTCGACGCGTTAAATACCACGCGTACCTTAGTGGTGGTGCTATCGGGCTTAAACACCGCATAATGGGGGAGATAGAAGTTTTTCCCATCTTGAGGCGGCGTCACCCGAATCATATGACCCAATTCCTCGTACTCTTGAATAATGGCATCGTACTGCGTTTTTAGGACGGGATCCTTGTGAAGGCGTGCTTCATTCCGCAGGAATTGAGCCAGCGCGATCGGTCTTGAGTGGCCCAAGTCAACGCTATTCGGACCTTTGAACGGTAGGGACACAACATATCGGCCGTCCTTTCCCCTTTGGTTGGTCTCCTGGAAGTTCCGCTCGCAGAATGCGTCATCCTCCTTTTCCGGCTTTGCGGGAAGGTCTTCCACCTCCCAAAACTTGGTGAGGAGTACATCAAGTTTTGCTTCGGGACTAACTCGCGTCTGTGCCGCGAAAACGGATCGAGACACCGGAGGGTCAGGAGTGATAGCCCCACACAGAACCCATCCAAAGATGATTTCTAGCCCGACGAAATCACCAATATCCTTTTTGATCCATTCTCCGAGGATGTGGGGAAACAGGTCTACACCGATAATCATGTCAATAGACAATTTGGATACGACCAGGGCGGAGACCTCAATCTTGTTCAGTCTGTCACACGGGGGAGACAGCATTAGCAGACACACCTTGTCGGCGCAGCCTCCATCACTCTGGCCCATGCCAGTAACCGCGGCGTCTACTGGGTAGAAGGGGGGCTGGACCATGCTGAAGACACGCTCGGAGAGAAAAGTTGAATCGGCCCCCGAGTCGATCAACGCCCGAATATGATGATCCACACCGCGATGGTGCAGAGTGACTATCGCAGTGCCTAAAAGGCCTCTGCCTGGGGTAGATGCAAAATAACTTTGAGCATTTGTGAGCTGGTTGCTCGTGGACGGACGCTCTGTGGCGCTGGATGGTGGGACTTGCGCAGCGGACGGCGAGGCCACGGACACATCACTAGGATGCAACAGCGTATGATGACGTTCCTTGCAGGTATGGCAAATTATGCGCACTGGAGCAGCCCTTCACTTAATGACCGCGGGCAAAACAGTTCAGACAAAGTCCCTGCTGTCTAATGGTTTCCAGCCGCCTCTGAACAGGCATATCAAGAAAACTAGGGCAGAGCCGTATTGGGTGATTCTCCCGATGGCACAGCTTGCAAGACGCCGGTTTGAGCTGAGCTTTCGCTGGAAACGCTTGGACCTTCATCGTTGCAGAGGATTTGCGGGGACCAATGGGATTTGAGCTGCTCTAAGTGCATTTTAATGGAAAACAAGGGCACTTCAGACGTTAGATCTTCACTCTCGCGAGCTTCAAACAGAGTCAATGCGTCGCACGCTAGAACGAAATCGGAGAGGGACATTCTGGAGTGTTCTCTACGCTGTTGTGATACGGACCGGGTGACGGGAGCGTCAGAACAGTGCGTCACAACAACGTGCGGAATCTGGGTCTGGGTTGAAAGCTTGGAACGACCTTTGTGTTCACTGAGTCTTTAACCGAGAATCTGCGACCCTCAGGTAAGCTGGACGAAGACGGACGGGACCTTGGGGATTCGCTGCGGCTGCGAACTGACGAGAACTTGCGAGAAATATCCGTACGCTTCACGGTCACCGGAGTTGTCGGAGGCCGAACCTTCTCCGGAGTTGCAGAGGGAGACGAAAGACTGTTGGACTTCGGCGCAGTCTTGGACGGCTCCGTGGACATACTCAGGGGACGACCTTACCTTACCGACCTTCTCGCGTGTGGCTCGGAAACGAAGCCCCTTTAATGGGGATAGATGCGGAATAATATACGAACGCACGTATGCGGATTGAAAATTACACGTAGACGAAGCGAAATGATTACAAAACAAGTTTATATGGATTCGTAAGTAACGATGGGAGTACGTATAAAACAAAACACGGATGAAATATATAAATATGTATAGGATAAAAAGAAAATAAGTTTTTATATAAATCTGGATCTGGATATATATATGAGCGCAAAAGGCTGGCCGGAAAAAATATATATATAATTTTTAAATATGAACGGATATATAAATATGGGGCCGATAGTGCTGGAAAAAATTTATATGTATTTATTTATAAATATGGGCGGATATATATATGAGCGCAAAATACTGGCCGGAAAAAATTATATATATAATTTATAAATATGGACGGATATATAAATATGGGCCCGATAGTGCTGGAAAAATATATATGTATTCATTTATTAGTATGGGCGGATATATAAATATGGACCCGATAGTTGGATAGCTGGAAAAAATATATATGCATTTATTTATAAATATGGGCGGATACATATATGAGCGCAAAAAGTTGGCCGGAAAAATTATATAAATAATTTATAAATATGGAGTGATATATAAATGTGGGCACGATAGTGCTGGAAAAAATATATATGTATTATTTTATAAATATGGGTGGATATATAATTAGGCGAAAAAGGAGAGTCGGAAATAATGTGATTTGAATTTGGCGCGCTTGAGCCGCCTATCGATATCACGACTCGACTCACGTGTCACCACTACTCCGAAAACAGCTGTCGGCCGCTGTTTATATTGTTGGTTTTTGATTTTGTTGTTTAATTATGTTAATAATTTTTTTTGTGGTTGTGCGGAAAAACCAAGAACAAAAGAACGCTTTTACACACCGCGAGTGTTGTGCGCGAAGGCAAACAAAACAAACGATCAATGCATATGGACAAATGCTTTGATCTATGTATGTACGTACATGCATAAGTACACAGGTGAGTATATAGATATGTATGCACACGCGTTGTTCACAACAACAAAAAAAACGTAAGTAATTGTAATTTAATTGGATGTGGGGTTGTGTTAAATCAATGCGCGACACCGAAATGTATTATGTGTTGTGGATATGTACATATGTATGTGCAATGTATGACTATGTAAGCATGTATGTACGTATGTAAGCAAGTGCACCGGTTTCCAAAGACGCGCGAGTTATGCCATTAGCAACACTTCCTATAACAGCCGACCCAAGAGGTCTACACTCCACATTAATGTAAACATAAACAATACCATTCCATTAAACATAGAGTGTCACAAGATAAGTGACAGTTTCCCTAAACATAGAGTGTCACAAGATAAGTGACAGTTTCCCTAAACATAGAGTGTCACAAGAAAAGTGACCAGAAGAAAATATTATAAACACTTAGATGTAAGCCAAACCAGAATATGATTTGATTCAATAAAGCAGTCTTGATTTAACACTCAACCAGAACAGACTCAATCTTAATTGGCGCAGTCGGTACTCGAGTTCACAGTTAAAATATTGTGGAAACTTTGAACGCAATCAAAGATAACGAAACAATATAATACTGTGGAAAACAAAACATTTAGTGACAAAATAAAATATATATATTGTGGAAACTTTGGAGAAAATCTAAGCCAACGAAACAATATAATATTATAAAAACATTTTGTGACAAATAACGAAACAATATAATATTGTAAAAACACTTTGTGCAAACAAACAGAATTATTGTGGAAACTTAAAAAAAAAAAAAAAAAGTTAACGAAACAATAAAACATACACCATTAAAATGGTCCAATCAAGAGATGCATTCTAATCCAACAACAAGGGAGAGAAACAGCATCGAGAAGGAAACAAGGTACTTGCCGGTGTTCACTGGACAGGAGGGAACGTTACATGGTTTCATTTCGGCAGTCAACCAAATCATGGAGGAGTATGATGATAACGACCAGTTTTTCACTGTTATATTCAACACCAAAATTCAAGGTCAGGCTAGAACTATGCTTAATATTAACCCCCCTACATCTTGGGCTGATTGCAAAACTCGTCTTCGACATCATTATCGCCCAAGAACGGATCAAATGGGTCTAACCAGAAAAATTAATAACTTAAGGGTAACTACCGTTCGAGATCTTGATTTTAAAGTAAGAGCAATTGTTGAGGAAATTACTGATTTTTCGGTCTTTGAAAACAATAGCAGATTAGTTGACATATTAAGTGGTCTCTTAATTCAAAGAGTAAAAGAATTATCTTGTGGTCCAATGGCCATTGCCTTAATGAATAAAACAACATTAACAGATATAAGAATTGAACTTGCAAATTATATTGGTCTGAATTATGGAAATTTAAATAAAAAACTATTATTAACCAAAAATGACAATGACCATAGTACATATAACAAACAGACAAGTAATAAAAATACAAACCAAAATACTGAACAGAGTCAAAATGTAAAACAGTCTCAAAATCCCAATAGACAACAGAGTCAAAATATTAGACAGTATCAAAATCCGAATAGACAACAGAGTCAGAACGTAAGACAAAATCAAAATTCTCAGCAACCACAAAATTATCAGCAACCACCAGCAGAAGCAATGAGTGTAGATAATATAAATGAGGAAGTAGTAAACAGCACAGATAATCAAGAGTTTTTTACCAACTAGCCTTGGATGAAAAAAAATTTTATAAAAGGAACAATAGAGAAAGATACTTATATTATTTTAGTAGATACAGGATCAACCATAAGCATTTTAAACACAACTAATGTACATAATTCCAAATACAAAATAATTGAAAAATATTCAAAAACCATACATACGATAAAGGGAAAAATAGAAAGTGACAGTTACTTAGTGAAAACAAAAGTGCCAAGGGAGTTTAAATATATAAATTATGCAAGAACAAAATGGGTGGCTATGCCCCTGGAAAAATCATATGATTTTCTATTGGGCATGGACTTCATTCAAAGGAATTTTGCAAATATTGATTTTCAAAACAAAATTATTAAACTTAACAATGGGGTCGAAATTCCATTCCTTTCCAAACAATCAGAAGATGTTTGCGTAATGGAAGTAAGTGAAATTGATGATCTTAAGTTAAAAGAACTCAATACTGAGGAAGAACAAATAATAAGAAATCTTTCAAAAAAGTACGAAAAGTTATGTTTCAAAGAAGGGGATCACTTAACCAATACTAACACTATAGTTCATAGCATAAAAACTACTACAGACCAACCTATTAATTCAAAACTCTATCGGGTCTCCCCAAAATATGAAGAAGAAATAAAGAAACAAATAATTTACATGGAAAACAATGGAATTATAAGAAAAAGCAAAAGCAAATATAGTTCTCCAATATGTGTCATACCTAAAAAAAGAGATAGCTCTGGAATTCAAAAGTATCTTATTTGTGTATACTATAGGCGTTTAAACCAAGTAACCGTTCCAGATAAGTACCCAATACCTATCATGGACGCTGTATTAGACAAACTCGGTAAAGCCCAATATTTTACTACATTAGATTTAGCAAAAGGCTATCACCAAATTTTAATGGCAGAAGAAGATATAGAGAAAACAGCATTCATTTCACCAATGGGTTTATATGAATATGTTAGAATGCCCCAGCCACATTTCAACGTTTAATGAATGAAATACTGAGGGATTATATAAACAAAAGTTGTGTTGTATACATGGACGATATTTTGATATTTTCAACAACACTTGAGGAACATAAGATTGCTTTAGGAAACATTTTCAAAATACTTAGAAATCATAACTTAAAAATTCAACCAGACAAATGTTCCTTCATGAAACAATATACTGAATATTTCTCACAAAGGAAGGGATTAAACCCAATCCACATAAAATAGAAGCAATAAAAGCAATGCAGCTACCTAAAACAGAAAAGCAATTGAAAGGATTTCTTGGTATGACAGGATTTTACAGAAAATTTATTAAGGACTATTCCAAAATAGCTTACCCAATGATCAGATATTTACAAAAAGGCACACAAATTAATACAAATGACCCACAGTTTATAGATGCCTTTGAAAACCTTAAAACACTTATAAGCTCACATCCAATCTTAAAATATCCAGAGTTTGATAAACCATTTACCATTACAACAGATGCCAGTGACTTCGCAATAGTTGCAGTATTGTATCAACAAGAGCAACCAGTTGCATTCCTTTCAAGAACTTTAAATAAACACGAAAAAAATTACAGTACAATTGATAAAGAATTTTTATCCATTATACATGCAGTAAACTATTTTAGACACTATTTGATAGGTAATAAATTCCAAATTATAACAGATCATGCTCCGATAAAATATCTAAACTCAAAATACAAAGGGAAAGAAATGACAGCAAGACACCAAAGATGGATTTTAAAATTACAAGAATTCGATTATGACATAATATATTTGAAAGGAAAAGACAATAAAGTGGCAGATTTTTTAAGTAGACAGGAAACAGCTGAACTAATAAACAAGGATAAAACAAATGAGTCAAACTTTGAACTGTCAGATACACAGCATTCAGCAGAGGAAGGAGGATTTACAAATTTCTATATAAAAGACGATATTGTAAACAAATATAAAACTCAGATAATAGTAACTTATACAACAACGGACAATATTAATATTCAGCATGGTAGAAAAATAATAGAAGTAAGCCCAGCAGAAACAGAAATTGAAATCGAAATCAAAATGCAAAATAATATAAATAAAGGAACAGTAGGAATTTTTTCAGAAGTTCCAGACTCAGAATATTATAAGATACAATGTATCTTAATGAACATTTTTTCACACTGTAATAATATAAAATTTTTTAAATGTACTAAGAGAGCTCAGGAAATTTCAAGCGAGGAAGAGTTACACAAACAAATAGCTATTTACCACACCAAAGATTCATTACATAGTGGAATAAATGAAGCTTTTAATTCGTTAAAGAACAAAATATATTTTCCAAAGCTAAGAGACCATATTCAGTTGATAATTTCAAATTCTAAAAAATGTAAGGAAATTAATTAAATTAAATTGCCAAATTCAATAAGCCACATAAAATAATAATGGATAATGAATTTCGATCAGAACAGATAAAACAATACTTAAACTAAGAACAAATAGAAATCCATTATACAAAGCCAAATTCACATACAGGAAATGCAGACATAGAAAGACTACATTCTACTCTGATTGAAATAATAGCAGGAATAGATGATGATTTATCAATTTCATCCAAAATGCAATTAGCAATAACAGCTTATAATAACCGTTATCACTCTACAATAAAATGTACACCAAATTATGCAAAAAACATAGAAGATGAGGAAAAACTAAAAAACACTATCATCAAGCACAAAGAAAAAATTTTAAGCAAACAAAATAATACAAGAGAAGATTATGAGGAGGAAAGACAGGAAGGACCAATTAAAAACTATAAACGAGTTAGGCATAAGGATGAACCTTATTTTAGAATTACAACATTAAATAATATTCATCCATGTAATATAAAAAGACCGTCAAAGCAGGGAAAAATTAATTTCCAACAAAATACAGATTGACATCCTTGAAACAAAAAATTTTTTTTTCTCTTATCCTCAGATTTTCATAATTTTTTACGTTATAATGTGTGTTCAAGGCAGATTACAAATTGAACCAATTCAATCAAATGCAGGATATGCACCTATACAAACTTATTCCACGGAAATAGTTAATGAAACAGTAATTATACTACACATTATTAATATCGACCCTTTAAGTAATATAATAAATCAAATGGAGACAAACATTAAAAATTTTAACATCACAGGAAAAAAAGGAGCTATTAGCCGAAATAAATCCAATTAGAGCTAAAATAAAATCCATAACCCCAAACAACAGAATAAAAAGAGGAATGTTAAATATTGTAGGAACAACATACAAATGGCTTTTTGGAATTATGGATGATGAAGATAGAACAGATATTTTAGATCACCTTAACAATATTGACCAAAACAACCATAATATTATACAAGACATGAACCAACAAATTGTTATAAATACACATTTTAATAAAACAATACACAACTTAGCAGAAACAATTAAACAAGACAGAACAATAATCAACGACATACTTACAAGCATGTACATTCAAAATCAAGAAATAGAAATTAAAATACTTCATAATGACCAAATGGGGAAATTAAAAAATATAGAATTCAAAATAAATTATATTCAGGAAAACATAGCATCAGCAAAAAATAATATAATCGTACCAGAAATTTTATCAGAAGAGGAAATAAATAAATTTGACATTGATTTTTATAAATTAAAGCTAATCCGTATGGGCATTTTAAAATATAAGAATAATTGCATCATATATTTTAAGAATAATTGCATCATAATCGCAATTAAAATCCCAAAATCATTTATAACCATAGATGTCAAGTTAATTATTCCTATACCAAATATAGATTATATACAAATAGACCAAGAAAATCAGTTAATTGTAGAAATAAATAATAAAACATTTACATATGAACCCAACAAAATTTTAAAAGAATTAAAATTAAGTAAAAGTTGTACCATTAATAATAATTGCAAATTTATATTTAACAATATAACAAGTATCGAAGAAATTGACGATGATACAATTATAATCAAAAATGCCAAGAATACAAAAATATATCAAAATTGCGATAAAAGAAATATTATACTTAAGGGAAGTAACTTAATTCAATTCGGTAACTGTAAAATTCAAATTCTAAATGAAATATTTTTTAACGAAAAAACAGAATTTCACGAAAAATTTTTTTTATCCAACAGAACTATTGAATCAAACCTATAAAAACACAATTAACTTTGATCATGTAACAATAGATAATTTTGACAATTTAAAAGAAATCACAGAACTTAAATACGAAAAAAAATGACAAATATTTATATATATATATATTTTTAACACTTTTTATTATTATTATTATTATATGTTTATCCATTTATATACATATAGTAATATATCCGCCACTCCATCCACTCACACCACTCAATTTCCCACTCCAATCACCCACATAACTTGATCCCCCTTTAGTCTAGAAAACAGCGGATGTTTACTGCAAGCGAGACTAAACAAAAATCCTATAAACAAATGTCCCCAAAAATCTTCCAAGCGTGAGAACGCTTAGTTAGCAAAAATCAATAAGCCAATCAAAATCCAGATCCCTTGTCACCAGATAAAAAAGCTCCCAATACTAATATCAAAAGCTTTTTAACCGAACTTTAATTATATCTGTATGAATAATCATAAGTTAGTTCTTAAGACGCTTTGTTTCAATAAAGATCGTTTTTGAGTCTCACCAATCCAAATTTCTTTTTTTTTATCAATGAAAGAATCGGATTTATAACTGGCGCAGTCGGTAGGATAAAACGAAAAAATTTGTTTTTTTTTTTATTTTTTTTATATTAAGGTTTTTTTTTTTTTTTTTATTTTTTTATTTTTAAATAAAATTTTTTTTTTTTTTTTTTATTATATTATGTTTTTTTTTTTTTTCAACCCCCCCCTACAAATATAAAATATATGGTGGGTCCGTGATTATCAATTTTTTTGTAAAAAAAAAAAAGAAAGGGGGAGAAGATAATGGTCGGGACGTGGGACAGCTCCAAAAAAGTTCGCGAGTCGAACATATACCCCGAGCCCTCTAACCAAACAATTAAACGCCGGTTTTGTGTTGTATTGCGCTATATTCAGTTGCACAATTTGTGGGCATATCGATCGGTTAGATCGGTTGGCTGAAATCTTTATTTCAATGTTAATTCAAATTTCTCACATGATTCTATTTTATCTTACATTTGTGTTTTTCTCTCCTTTCCACGTCTTTCCTGCTTGCCTAATTTTCTGTGACTGGCGCGCCGTCATAGCGGGCCGCCGCTCTGTCATAAGTGCAAGCAAAGACAAAGTAAATTCTAACTGTTCTTCTTCGAATGAGAGAGAATAAAAACCAGGGGCGCGTTGGGTAAGCCTTTCTACTGGCGCGGGGCGGCAATTAAGCCTGCACCGCAACATTCCCCACCCCGTAATTCACCAGCGTCTTCGCGCGGTGGATTACTCTCCAAATTCAGTACGGCCAGCTTCACTGTTGGTCGCGTAACAAGTCCATCTACTGTGCGAACGACTGCGCTTCGCACCTGTCCATCTTTCCCACGATGAACGTCGATCACTCTTCCCTTTGGCCACGTATTACGTTTAGCGGCATCGTCTACAATTATCACCACGTCACCTACTGCTACCGGCTTGAGCTGTGGTTGGAACCATTTCGTGCGCCTTGTGATTGTAGGTAGATATTCTCTTAGCCACCTCTTCCAGAAACGGTCGGCAATTTGGCTGGCAACACGATACCCTTTTGCGAGTTGCGGACCAGACTGTTCCAGTGAACCGTTCTCACGTAGGCCACTAGAACTGCCTTTTAGAAAATGGTTCGGCGTTAATGCTTCCGATTCGGCGCTTTCTAAAGGCACATACGTCAGAGGCCTTGAATTCAAAATTTGCTCTACGTCAGCAAACGCTCCTCTTAACACCTCTTCCTTCAGGCCGGCCTTTGGCAGTATTTCTGAAAGTATAGATTTAGTAGAACGTACCAGTCGCTCCCAAACGCCGCCCATGTGCGGTGAACTGGGAGGGTTAAACTTGAACTCCAACGTTGGATACTGCTGTTCCACAGCTGAAGTTGATATCCGTTCTATGTGCTCCTTCAATACGCGGCTAGCTCCTCTAAAATTTGTACCATTGTCCGATAGTATGGTACGCGGCACCCCTCTTCTGGCTACAAACGCCTTCAATACGCAAAGAAATGAGTCGGTTGACAGTGATGTAGCAATTTCTAGGTGTACCGCTCGGGTCGTAAGGCATGTGAATAACACGCCCCATCTCTTCTCGTGCCTGCGGCCCACTGCGACTTCAAATGGGCCGAAGCAGTCCACTCCAGTAAAAGTGAATGGTTGTGTGTGCGGCGATAACCTCTCCTTTGGTAAATCGCCCATCTTTGGTGGCACTGGTCGGGCCACTCGTATACGGCACGCTACACAGGCGTTCGCGACTTTTCTCACTAAAGCGCGTAAGCCGGTTATCCAGTACCGCTGTCGTACCTCGTTAACGACAATTTCATTGTGCAAATGGTAATTCTTCCTGTGATAGTACTCCACAATCAGAAACGTTACTCTATGCTTTTGCGGTAGTATAATGGGTCGCTTAGTGTCCATATCTACGCCTTCAATTCTGTCGATTCGTCCTTTGATACGTATGTGCACTCCTAACTCGTCCAGGTAAGGAGTGCACTTAAATAGCTTACTTTTCCTATTTGTTATGCCATGTCCTTGGTTTAGGCATCTGATCTCTTCTGGAAACTCCTCTTCTTGGCATGCACGAATAAAAACTGCATCGGTTTCCACATCGCGGTTTATAGCCAAAATGTTCATCAGTTGTTCTCCGCAAGGCCTCTTACATATGCCTTGCAAAAAGTTTAGAACTCGCTTTTGTACCGCCCGTAGCTTTTCCAACGTTCCGAATCGTTCCGGATCCGGTGTGATGCAAGCCAAACTAGAGTTCCCTTTGACTTTCTCCTCGTGGTGCAAAATACTTTCACTCGTCTTGCTCGGGCCCTGCTCCATGCTAGGCCATTGTGTCTCTTGTTCATACAAGAATCTCGGGCCAACAAACCACCTTGAATTCCCGGTCATGTCTGGCATCTTTGTCCATTTCGTGCCATCGTCTGCAACGTTATGCTGGGTGGGCACCCATCGCCAAGATAGCACGTCAGAGTCTTCCAGAATTTCTCCAACTCGCAATGCCACAAATTGATTGTATTTGCGGGCATCTGATCTAATCCAGCATAAAACGTCCTTAGAATCCGTCCAGAAAATACGCTGACATACTGTTACTGAGAGTTCAGGTTCGATGAATTTCGCCAGCCGTAAACCTAAAACAGCAGCCATCAGTTCCATCCGTGGTATTGAGACTGGCTTCAAGGGGGCCACTCGTGTCTTAGACGCTACCAGGGAACAGTGGACTATTCCATCCACTTCTGCTCGCAGGTACACAAGCGCTGCATAAGCGTTGATACTGGCGTCCACAAACGTGTGAAGTTGTACTCGTCTTGCACAACAAACCTTCGGCATGCACCTTGAAATCCTCACTTCGTTGATTTTGGGTAACAGCTTCACCCAAATTTTCCAGTCTGCTTGGTCCTCTTCCTGAAGAGACTCATCCCAATCCGTTCCTGCTCGCCAGATATTCTGCAAAATAATTTTAGCACGAACAGTGAAAAAGCCAAGCAATCCAAGTGGGTCAAAAATTGACATAACCACACTTAAAACAGTTCTTTTGGTCGGATAGTCTTTCGATGCTCTTTCAAGTAAATCCGGCTTGACTACATACGTAAGTTGATCTGTCACGGGCAGCCACCACATGCCTAAAACCTTATCTTGCGTTTTTTCAAGGAATCCCACCTCCCTAGGCACGTCTCCTTCTTGGTTCTTGAGCGCTCTCACTACGCTCGCAGAATTCGAGGTCCAGCGCCTCATGTTGAATCCACCCTCCAAGTGAATTCTCTGCACCTCCATGGCCAACTCCGTCATCTCGTCTTCGGTGTTTGTCGACTCGAGCCAGTCGTCGACAAACGTGTTTCTACAAATGGCCGCAACAGCTCTTGGAGATTCTTTTTCTGAACCGCTCTGCGTTGCGATTCTTTATGTAATTAGCTAAGGCCGGCGAGCAGGAAGCCCCGAATGTCATAACCTGCATCACGTACGTTTCTGCCGCCTTAGCCGAATTTCCATTGCGCCATAGAAACTTCTGAGCCGTCTGGTCCTCTGGGCGCACTCTTACTTGGTGAAACATCTCACTTATGTCACCAGCCACTGCTACTGGTCGCTCCCGAAAACGTATTAACACGCCAACTAGAGATGCCAGTATATCCGGGCCCTTTAGCAAGACGTCGTTTAATGACGTGCCGTTGACTTTCGCAGCTGCATCCCAGACCAGCCTCGTCTTGTTCTTGTTTGGGTTAGTGACTGTAAATATAGGAAGAAACCATGAACTTTTACCCTTATTTAGCTCACTTTCTGTTAATCTCCGGATGTATCCCTTTTCTTCATAGCTTTGCATAATGTCCAACATAAAGCTTCTAAGATCGATGTCCTTTGCCATTTTCGCTTCTAAACACTGAAGACGCCTCATGGCCATCGAGTATGAATCCGGTAGATCTACTCTGTCGAACCTCCATAACAGTCCAGTTTGCCAACGTTTGTCAATCGGGCAATAACTTGTGGTCGCCTCCATAATCTGCAACGCGCGCTCGTCGTCTTTCGATCTTAATGGCTTACTTGGCACACGTGTTCCCGAGGACTCCATAGCAAAGTATTCTTTCATTGACGCATCCAAAGCGCGCATGCTGCTCGCTTCATTGCACTCACATATGTGCAATATGTGTGAGGACGCTGGAGCGGCGTCGCTGTGCCGGCCATACACAGACCAGCCCAATCTACAGCGCGCCGCGACCACGTCGTCTCCTTCGGACTCCCGTATCTCCAAAGGCACACAAACTTTCAAATTATCCAGACCAATAATTAAGCTTGCTTTTACGTTACAGTAACTTAAATTTGGTAAATACTGTAGATGCTTTCTCGATGTTACCAGTTCGTCGGTAACTGTTTGCGTAGGCAAGTCTAACTTACGTACCGTGCGCAAACTCTTGAGTTCAAATTGCGTCGCACCTTGACACATCGACGACACTCCGACACTCACATACTTGGACGCGCTTTCCGTTTGAGTGACTTGACTGGTCCACTTTAAGCACAGTTCTTCGGCCGGGCCATCTAGTCCTAACTCGTCTGCCAGAGTTTCTTCAATCAAAGAGCAAGCGGCTCCCTCGTCCAGTAAGGCATATGTCGCTAAATTTCGCTTCCTTCCGTATAACATGATTGGCATATATCTGAATAAAGCCTTGCTTGTTATATCTCCATGGAATAAGATTGGTGGATGAACTGGTTTATCATCCTCATTCGTCTGCCACTGCGATTTGCTTTCCTTGTAGTCCGCTGTCTCGTGGATCAACGAGTGGTGTATCTGCCTGCACCCATCGACACCACAACTTCTTTTACTTTTGCAATTCCGTATCACGTGCTGATCAAAACAACAATAGCAGAGCCTCTTTTGCCGCACGAACTCCTTTCTCTGCTTTATGCTCATTTCTCGAAAGAGGCGACAGTCTGCTACGTTATGACTCCCTGCACATTTGGGACACAACCGGATGCGTACTTCTTGTGTTTTCGATTCCTGACTAGATCCACTTTGCAATTCGTTGTGCAGAAAAATTCGCTCTTTGGTTCTCTTTGCTCCATCCTTAGCTGGAACTGTATACGGCGTAACCATTGAGGCACACATTGCAATGCCAAACAACCAATTGTCAAAGATAGACAAGTTAGCCACACATCCAATTAGAGTCATTCGGTGTCTTCCCCAATCGAGTTTCAATTCTCCCGGCAACTTCTCGACGAGCTCGCCTAGTAAAGCTGGATCGTGCAGATACTCTTTAAGCCCAATTGCGACCAGTGTCGCGCAATAGTTCTGCACTGCCAAGGCTAGCTGAATAACCGAATCCAAATTATTTGAGCGTGCCGCTGGTTCTTCTCTTAGTTTCCTTTGAAGGCTCGAGTGAATAATCTCCGGTCTTCCATAAAGCATCCGTAACGTACCGATTGCATACGGCACCGTCTCTGGACACATTAGCTTTCCTCGAACGGCATCCCAAGCCGCTCCTTTTAAGCACTTTTGGAGCCGAATAAGATTCTCTTCGTTACTAATTCCACATCTTTCAGTAGATTGTTCGTAGTGGCTTATAAACAACAACCACTCTTCTGGCTTACCGGAAAACACGGGTAAGTCTTTGTTCAGTACTTGGCGGGCCGCTATCTGTTCCGATGACAATAGAGTTTTCTTGTGTCCTAAATCCGTAGAGTGCACTCCAGGGCTTAACGTCAAGTGTCCGGTAGCCGGCAGTTGGCTTCCAGGTCCATGCTGCATTCCACCCGCGTTACTCATTTGTCCTTGGGTCCACAATCCGTTATGAAGATTAGCTGTATTGGCCAGAAAAGGTAGACTCACTCCTTGAATAGTCGATTGCGCCAACGCAGGTACGGACCACGGAGCTAGATCAATTTTACTGGGCCGTTTAATTGCCGTACCGTTTCCTGCGTGACTCTCGAACATTCCATTAAGAATCGTTTGTTGCACTGACAAACCGTCGCCTCTGGATGGCGTTGACATCGTTGGTGTATCAGTTTCTTTGTCGCTTGAGACCGCTCCATTCTCAGTCGCCTCAGCGCCGTCTTCCTGACTCTCAGCGCTAGGTTGAACTGGTACTCTATCACTGTTGCTCATTGCATATGTTGCGTAACAATGAGGTTATGTTTGCCTGTTTGCACGTGGTTCACTATCTCCCTCTCTTTTCCTCTCTCAGCGAGCCGGCATGTAATCGTCTGCCGCGGTCGCTCTCACGAAGGAAGCTTCTGGAAGATTCCACGTTCACTATCTCCCTCTCTCTTCCTCTCTCAGCGAGCCGGCATGTAATCGTCTGCCGCGGTCGCTCTCACGAAGGAAGCTTCTGGAAGATTCCACGTTCACTATCTCCCTCTCTCTTCCTCTCTCAGCGAGCCGGCATGTAATCGTCTGCCGCGGTCGCTCTCACGAAGGAAGCTTCTGGAAGATTCCACTCCAATCCACGTGGTTCAGAGATATTCAGACTCTGCTAATATCTCTGGAGCCAAAGAAATAAATATTTCAGGATGTAGAAAATGTTCAGGTCGTGACGTGGGACAGCTCCAAAAAAGTTCGCGAGTCGAACATATACCCCGAGCCCTCTAACCAAACAATTAAACGCCGGTTTTGTGTTGTATTGCGCTATATTCAGTTGCACAATTTGTGGGCATATCGATCGGTTAGATCGGTTGGCTGAAATCTTTATTTCAATGTTAATTCAAATTTCTCACATGTTTCTATTTTATCTTACATTTGTGTTTTTCTCTCCTTTCCACGTCTTTCCTGCTTGCCTAATTTTCTGTGACTGGCGCGCCGTCATAGCGGGCCGCCGCTCTGTCATAAGTGCAAGCAAAGACAAAGTAAATTCTAACTGTTCTTCTTCGAATGAGAGAGAATAAAAACCAGGGGCGCGTTGGGTAACGCCTTTCTACTGGCGCGGGGCGGCAAAAAATTATACCCCCACACCAGCTGTAGCTATAAAAAACAAAACCCCCCCCCAAATTTTTTTTTTTTTTTTTTTTTCTCAGAAAAATTTTTTTTTTTAAAAAAAGCGGGACTTTGATTTTTGAAGTTAAAAATATTTTTTAATTAAAGATGACTCTGGAACTATCAAAAACACCTCTACCCCAAGCACTTCCTATGCTTAGACAGTTGCCCAATTTCGATGGTAACGCCTTGACCCTGAGCACGTTCATACGGAGAGTTGACTACATTCTACAACTCTACCCGACGAGGGACATCCGTCAACATAGCTTGATGTATGGTACTATAGAGATGCAGCTCACTGGAGATGCACAACGGATATCACAACTAGCGCACGCCAACAATTGGAGCGAGTTGCGGGCCGCCCTCATCAGCGAATATAAGGTGCAAACGCCTTATGAAGAGTTACTACGACGGCTATACCATACTTCCTTTGGAGGAAACCTTCGTAAGTTTATTGAAGATTTAGAACATAAGTCTTTTATTATAATTAATAAGTTAGAATTAGAAGGCGATGCCGCCAATACCATTTTATACACAAATGCCATGAATAACACAGTCAAAGAAGTCATTATTAAAAAATTACCAGACAAGCTTTATATGACATTAGCGAAGTTTGATATTTCAACAGTGTCTAATCTGAAACAAGTAGCCCAGAGAGAGGGTCAATATGAAAACAGCTCCACAGAGAAACCAAAAACTAACAATCAAAGTAATTCAGGAAATTCGAATTACAAATCAAACCAAAACCATTCAGGGCAGAACTATTATAAGCAAAACCACCAATACAATAATTCAAATCATACCAATTCCCAAAATAACCAACAGCTTCGAGAAGAATTTCAACAAAATCTTAATCAGGGCAGACAAGAAAATCCCCTTAATTATCAGATTCAGAATCAACCTCAGAATCAAAACCCTGTGGTAAATCAACCCACTAAAAGGCAAAGAGAGAGTACCAGTGGTCAGAGTAAAATGGAATGGTCCGAAAATTTTCATCAATCAGCCTCGGATCAGATAGCTCAGACAGAACAGTTGGATCAAATAGATCATCCGAATACCTCCAATCAAATCCCTATGTCCAACTAAAAATCAATAACATTCCTTTAAAGTGCGTTATAGATACAGGCTCTTCAATAAATATTATCAACGAAAATTATTTCAATTTTCCAGAAACATCAGAAAATTTAAATGTTCAAACAATAAAAGGAATAATTGAGCTTAACAAAAGCGTATCTTTTGCACCAAGCAAGCTTTGCCCCAACCATCAAAAATTTTATTGCCATAAATTTTCATCAACATATGACATACTATTAGGTAGAAAATATCTCAAAGCATGTCAGGCCGTTATTAATTACGAAGAAAATAGTGTAACATTATCAAATCACAAATTCTATTTCAAATACACCAATAAAGAAGAAAAAGAAGAATCAATACCTTATCCTCCCCCAGAGTTTGAATATGAAGCATTCGCACATGAAATAAATAACGGTATCGAGGAAAGAAACGAATTTAGACTTGATCATTTAAATTCAGAAGAAATAGAAATGTTAAAGAAAATATTGCATGAATTTAGCGATATCCAGTATAGGAAAGGTGAAAATTTGACCTTTACCAGTACAATAAAACACAACATCAGAACTAAACACGAAGACCCAATTTACAAACACCCATACAAATACCCACAAATCTTTGACGAAGAAGTCAATAAACAAATTAATGAAATGATAGAACAGGGAATCATTCGGAAATCGAAATCGCCCTATTGTTCACCAATCTGGATCGTACCTAAAAAAGAGGACGCATCCAAGGAACAAAAGTTCCGCCTAGTAATCGACTATCGTAGTCTAAATGAGATTACCGTCGATGACAAGTTCCCAATACCAGTAATGGATGAAATATTAGACAAACTTGGAAAATGTCAATATTTTACAACCATTGACCTCGCCAAGGGATTCCATCAAATCCAAATGGACCCTAAATCAATCGAAAAAACCGCATTTTCAACTAAACATGGTCATTACGAGTACACACGAATGCCATTTGGACTAAAAAATGCACCAGCAACATTCCAAAGATGTATGAACAATTTATTAGAAGACTTAATCTATAAAGATTGTTTAGTCTACTTAGACGATATTATTGTTTATTCCACCTCATTAGAAGAACATTTGGCATCACTAAAAAAGGTCTTTGCTAAATTGCGCAATGCTAATCTAAAACTACAATTAGATAAATGCGAGTTCTTGAAAAAGGAAACAGAATTTTTAGGTCACGTCATAACTACAGAAGGAATCAAACCAAACCCAGACAAAGTCAAAGCTATTCTAAAATTTCCAATCCCGAAAACCCCGAAAGAAATAAAATCATTCTTAGGCTTATGCGGATTCTTCCGTAAATTCATTCCAAATTTTGCACACATTGCAAAGCCTTTAACCCTTGGATTAAAGAAAGGAGCTAAGATTAACATAACCGACCCACATTATATTTCATCCTTTGAAAAATTAAAATGCCTCCTTATGAACGATCCCATACTTGCATATCCCGATTTTAAAAAACCATTTTTTCTAACCGCTGATGCTAGCAATATAGCTTTAGGTGCTTTCCTCTCACAAGACCATAGACCTATTTCTTATGGTAGTAGAACACTAAACCAACATGAACTTAATTATTCAGCCATAGAAAAGGAATTACTATCTATCGTATGGGCAACCAAATATTTTAGGCCATACCTCTTCGGTAGACATTTTGAAATACTAAGTGATCATAAACCCCTTGTCTGGTTGGACAATATCAAAGAACCTAACATGAAATTACAGAGATGGAAAATAAAATTGAACGAATTTGATTATAAAATAAAATACGAGATTGGTAAGTATACCAGGAAAAGAAAATTATGTGGCAGACGCCCTTTCCAGAGTAAAAATAGATGAAAATCTTTTAGGTGAAGAAATAAGTAGTTCTAGAGCTACAGTACATAGTGCTCAAGAAGATAACGAAAACCTAATAGCCATTTCAGAAAAACCCCTGAATTATTACAATCGTCAAATAGAATTCAATAAATGCAACGAAAATAAAGTCAACGTTACTCACTATTTTCACAAAACGAAGATAGAAATATCATATGTAGAAATGACCAATCAGTTTGCTAAAGAAATTATTAAGGAATATTTATGCTCAAAAAATAACGCACTTTATATTCAAAACGACACAGATTTTCAAATACTTCAAGAAGCTTATCTTGAAATAATTAACCCAGACAGCCAAACAAAAACATTGAGAACCACTTACAAATTAAAAGACATTCCCACTTATGCAGAATTCAAAGAAATTATTCTTAAAAACCATAAATCATTACTTCATCCAGGTATCACTAAAACTCAAAACTGGTTTAAAGAAAAATACTATTATCCAGACTATCAGAAATTAATTCAAAATTTCATTAATGAATGCCATATTTGCAATTTATCAAAATCAGAAAACCGAAATACCAAATTATCTTTTGAAACCACCCCAGAGATATTTAACGCTAGAGAAAAATACGTAATGGATTTCTATTTAATCGACAATCAACAATTTTTATCCTGTATTGATATTTATTCAAAGTACGCGACTTTAGTCGAAGTCAAAAAGTCGAGATTGGCTTGAAACAAAAAGAGCAATCACAAAAATCTTTAACGATATGGGTAAACCCTTAGAAATCAAAGCAGATAAAGACTCAGCTTTCATTTGCATAGCTCTTCAAAATTGGCTACAATCAGAAAACGTTAATATAAGTATAACATCGAGCAAAAATGGTGTTTCAGACGTGGAAAGATTCCACAGAACTGTAAACGAAAAGCTAAGAGTTATTAATGCAGAGTCTAGTATAGAAGACAAGCAAACCAAATTTGAAACTATCCTTTACACATATAACCATATAACCAAACATCTAACGACAAACAGAACACCAGCAGATATCTTTATTTACGCAGGCACACCTCTTTATAATACACAAGCTAACAAAGCTAAACAAATTGATAAATTAAATGAAAATAGGAACGATTTTGATATAAATACACAGTATAAACAAGCCCCTTTAGTTAGATCGAAAACGACAACACCCTTTAAGAAAACAGGGGAAATTACCCAAGTTGACGACAAACATTATATTGAAACAAACCGAGGTAGACAAACAACACACTACAAATCGAAATTCAAAAAGAAAAAGAAAACTCATCAAAGTAAATATACTAATTAATTTCAGAGATCCCAACATTACTATTTCTACTCTTATCAATGGTACACTCGACGCATAATCAAAGCATTGAAATTAATCCCATAAAGGCACCTAATGGATATCTTGTATTCAAAACAGGAACCATGGATTTACCCTCAGATTTCGAATATCATTATTTAACTGTAAACTTAACCAATATACAAACCACTTACAACAACTTGGTTGAGCAGTCAGAACCATATAAAAACATAGTCCACATTCAGTATTTAGTCGAAAAATTAAATCGCGAAATGAACGGCATAAAAATAATAAAAAGAAATAAGCGAGGACTTATTAACATAATAGGCACAGCACATAAATATCTTTTCGGCACCTTAGACCAATACGATAAAGAAGAACTTGAAGAAAAAATTGATAGTCTATCAGCAAATAGCGCCCAAAATAATGAACTTAATCATATCATTGAAGCAGTCAACAAAAACATAGAACTCCTAAATAATCTTACTATTCAACAGGATGCAGACAAAAAACTAAATATACTAATGTTCAACTTAGAGCATTTTACAGAATACATAGAAGACATAGAGTTAGGAATGCAGTTGACAAGACTAGGAATATTTAATCCAAAACTTTTAAACCATCAAGAAATATTTAACATAAATACAGAAAAACTTTTAAACATAAAAACATCTACTTGGTTAAAATCAGACACAAATGAAATATTAATAATTTCGCATATACCTAGACAAATATCTAAAACATCGCTATTCAAAATTATATCCTATCCAGATGAAAATAATAACACTTTAACAGAAAACATTCAAGAAACTTACTATATTCAAAATAATAAAATTTATGCAAAATCAACCAAAAAACAAGAAATAAATGAGTGTATAGTTGGCATTATTACACAGAATGCAAATACACAAAGATGTTCAAAACCAATTCAATTAGTTATGTAGAACCAAATATTATCGTATCTTGGAACTTGCCCAAAACAAATTTAAAACAAAATTGTAACCAAAATAAAATATTCATAGAAGGAAATAATATAATAAAAATATACGACTGTGCTATGCAGTTAAATGAAATATCAATAGTAAATACATTACAAGATTATACCCAAAATATTTATGTAACCAATAATGTAACAAAACTAGAACCAATCTCTTATATCCAAGCTAAACAAATCATTTCCGAAAAAACTGCATATAACAAAATATTTAATATCATAACTACCACAACATTTATAATTACAATAATAAGTTTAACCCTATATCTTATCTATAAATTTAAGTCAATATCAAAAAAAATAATTATTACACAAATTAAGAATGAAACTTTTGTACAATCAAGTGACTCAGCTTTTGACAATCCCGTTTTACATGAATTGTCCCCATCCAAAGAAATTTCACTTGCAACACAGCAAGCACATCCAACTCTATACCCTGTATTTCCCGCCTGAGCACAGGCTATTTTCTACGTGTTGGGGGAGTAATATATCCGCCACTCCATCCACTCACACCACTCAATTTCCCACTCCAATCACCCACATAACTTGATCCCCCTTTAGTCTAGAAAACAGCGGATGTTTACTGCAAGCGAGACTAAACAAAAATCCTATAAACAAATGTCCCCAAAAATCTTCCAAGCGTGAGAACGCTTAGTTAGCAAAAATCAATAAGCCAATCAAAATCCAGATCCCTTGTCACCAGATAAAAAGCTCCCAATACTAATATCAAAAGCTTTTTAACCGAACTTTAATTATATCTGTATGAATAATCATAAGTTAGTTCTTAAGACGCTTTGTTTCAATAAAGATCGTTTTTGAGTCTCACCAATCCAAATTTCTTTTTTTATCAATGAAAGAATCGGATTTATAACTATATATACTGTAAAAAGAAAAATATAAACATTAATGTAAACAGAATTCAGGAGAATTCATACTCTCAGAGGGGAGGAGTTATGCCATTAGCAACACTTCCTATAACAGCCGACCCAAGAGGTCTACACTCCACATTAATGTAAACATAAACAATACCATTCCATTAAACATAGAGTGTCACAAGATAAGTGACAGTTTCCCTAAACATAGAGTGTCACAAGATAAGTGACAGTTTCCCTAAACATAGAGTGTCACAAGAAAAGTGACCAGAAGAAAATATTATAAACACTTAGATGTAAGCCAAACCAGAATATGATTTGATTCAATAAAGCAGTCTTGATTTAACACTCAACCAGAACAGACTCAATCTTAATTCGCGTGAGGAAATTAATTTCGCACCTAATTCGAACGCGCAAGAAATCGCGGTGCATACGTTAAGTGCTATTTTAAAAAAAATTTTTTTTTTTTTGCCTTTTGTGTCGTGGTAAATGTGCGAAGGGATTATATGTATATGGATATGTACATATGCGCGTACATCAACAGGTGACGATGTATGTATGTACGTAGATACGCGCGTGCGGAAATAAGTTTGGCATTAAAAATAATTATTCCAACACATAAGAAAAAGCGGTGAACACTTTGATTATTATTTTTCCCTATTTTTTTTAACACTTTAATATTTTTTTTGTTTTTTAAACTTTTACGCCGATTTGGCAAACAGCTGTGGAAATTACATGTACATGTGAATGCATATGTAAAAAAAGGTGGATTTGGACAAGTGCGAGGAAAAAACATAAATAAAAATGGATAATCGTGGAAAGTAAAACGAGAACGTTGGACAATCACGCTAAGGATTAGGAACTACCATGTAACCTTGGAACAGGTCAGGTATGTACATACAATATGTAAAAGTGTGTAGGTCGCTATGGAGAAGCGGGAAAACCTCACACTTTTAGTAGTATGTAAATGAAATGAATAACGAAATTTTGTACTTATCAGGAATTCCGCCGATGCAAGCTGGAGGAGCGGAAGGATATCCGGCTCGAAGGACCAATGTTCGTGGAGTGGCGGAAGGATCCAAATAAATTACAAGTGGTTGGCTGGTGCCAATTTCTTCTGGGTGAGCGAGGGATGAATTAATAACGCGCGATAACTTCGGTTAAAAAACCTATGCTTTATTAAATGCACAGGTGGCCGACACACACGAAATGTTTCGGGTTAAACGTATACAAATTTCGAGATAGAAAATTCTGAAGAGAAGGAACGGGTGTTCGGGTGAAAAACTCGGATTAGATTAAATGGCGATGCCCATTGGAAAAACCAAGTCACTCCTCCTGGTGTGACCGTAGATGCCGAGGATCAAAAAACCCTCCTCACTCCTCCCCGCTCACTGCTCTTCGCCGCTCACTGCTGTTCACCCGGTGGCGTGAACAATCCTGATCGTATTTTAAATCACCGAGTTATAAAGACATTTGTAGTTTTTTATCACTTTTTATACCATACACCCATAGGGTGAAATGGTATATTAAAGTCGCCAAAATGTATGTAACAGGCAGAAGGAAGCTTCTCCGACCCTATAAAGTATATATATTCTTAATCAGGATGAACATCCGAGTCGATCTAGCCCGTCCGTCCGTCCGTCCGTCCGTCCGTATGAACACGCAGATCTCGGAGACTATAAGAGCTGGAGCCACCAAATTTGGTATGTATACTCGTGTATTATGCACATATATAGAGTTAATTGGAATTTCGGCCACGCCCCCTTACGCCCCCAGGAATAACATAAAACTGTTTTTCTTAAAAAGTATAATAGATAGAGACATCAAATTTGGTTTATATACTCGTTTAGTTAGCGCGCAGAAACTAATTGTTTAAACTTTTGCCACACTCCCTTCCGCCCCCGGAATTTACATAAAACTGATTTTCTTAAAAACTATGACAGCTACCGACATCAAATTTGGTATGAAGACTAGTTTAATAGACGCGCAGAAACTGGCTATTTAAAAATTTTGCCACGCCCACTTACGCCCCCGTAAATTAAACAAAACTGATTTTATCAAAAACAAACAAAGCTAAAGTCACCAAATTTAGTATGTATACTGGCTTAGTATTCGCGCAGAGTATATATATTTTCTTTTTTTCCACGCCCACTTCCGCCTCCATAATTAAGAAAAATCCGATTTCCTCCTGTAGTTTTTTGACTATCGCATTCGGCAGACTAATTATTCTTATCTATTTCTACAAAACTACCAAATTTTATTGAAATCGGACTAGAAACATGCAAAATATGCGTATGAACGTATTTTACTAAGCGGTCCACAAGGCCAGAATTGGCCGTTGGCTAGTAGCGGCGCTAGAGTGCTCGTGTGATCGTAGAGTGAGCGAGATAGCACATACTATGAAACATGTAAAAACAATTTAATAGACATACATTTGGTTTTCGAAATTTGAAATATTTGTTTCACCTGGTGTATGGTATACCCAAGTCGACGAGTCGACTTACTTGCTTCATTTGTCAAAAATTCGATCATATTTTTGGAAGAATATTGAAAGTCCTTGAATGCAGATCGATAGTCCTGATCCTGGAGGCTCCGGAAAAGGATGTCTTGGCGAAATCGATCGAGATATGGCCTCGACAAAATGATCCTTTTTTCGTTTCTTACCTCTGGAATTTACAAATCCTGGCGCAGGACGAAACGATATGGATTCGTAGAGAGTCCTAAGGATGCAGGACATGAAATTTTCTGCACAGGATATGGATTCGTAGAAAGTCCTTGATGATCTTTATCGATTGGCATCAAAAAAAGTTAGAGTCATCTAAGGATGCACGACATGAAATTTTCTGCAAAGGTCCTTTTTTCCACCTATTTGAAGGACATTCCAGGACATGGTAACGTCAGTCGACGCGCATGAGCAAGGACTTTCATCTGGCCCAAGGATATCCCGCTCATCCTTAAAACTACCGAGTTTTGAGCACTTTTCTGTTTATTTGACTTGTAATTTTTTACAAGTCCCAAATTGAAGGAAAAGTTTATAAAAATCGAGAAAAAGTACAAAATCCTTAATATCTCAGCTCTCCGCAGGACAATCGGGATTTCTTTTGCACCAACTATAGTCCTCAATGGTTGGAATGTTTGGGCACCACAGGACTCTCGGGTTAAAAGTTAGTCATCTAAGGATGCAGGACATGAAATTTTCTGCACAGGTTCTTTTTTCCACCTATTTGAAGGACATTCCAGTACATGGTAACGTCAGTCGACGCGCATGAGCAAGGACTTTCATCTGGCCCAAGGACATTCCGCTCATCCTTAAAACTACCGAGTTTTGAGCACTTTTCTGTTTATTTGACTTGTAATTTTTTCCAAGTCCCAAATTGAAGGAAAAGTTCAAAAAAATCTAGAAAAAGTACAAAATCCTTAATATCTCAGCTCTCCGCAGGACAATCGGGATGTCTTTTGCACCAACGATAGTCCTCAATGGTTGGAATGTTTGGGCACCACAGGACTCTCGGGTTAATTAACATTTTATCATAAACAACAATATCCTTTTATCTCAGGAAAAGGATGTCCTGGCGAAATCGATCAATGTCCTGGCGAGATATGGGCTCGACAAAATGATCCATTTTTCGTTTCTTAGCGCAGGACGAAAGGATATGGATTCGTAGAAACGCCTTGATGATCTCTATCGATTGCCATCAAAAAAAGTTAGGGTCATCTAAGGATGCAGGACATGAAATTTTCTGCAAAGGTCCTTTTTTCCACCTATTTGAAGGACATTCCAGGACATGGTAACGTCAGTCGACGCGCATGAGCAAGGACTTTCAACTGGCCCAAGGACATTCCGGTCATCCTTAAAACTACCGAGTTTTGAGCACTTTTCTGTTTATTTGACTTGTAATTTTTTCCAAGTCCCAAATTGAAGGAAAAGTTCAAAAAAATCTAGAAAAAGTACAAAATCCTTAATATCTCAGCTCTCCGCAGGACAATCGGGATGTCTTTTGCACCAACTATAGTCCTCAATGGTTGGAATGTTTGGGCACCACAGGACTCTCGGGTTAATTAACATTTTATCATTAACAACAATATCCTTTTATCTCAGGAAAAGGATGTCCTGGCGAAATCGATCAATTTCCTGGCGAGATATGGCCTCGACAAAATGATCCATTTTTCGTTTCTTAGCTCTAGAATCCACAAATCCTGGCTCAGTACGAAATGATATGGATTAGTAGAA